>NC_134901.1:44331755-44496755 GCF_041734735.1 Babylonia areolata | reverse complement strand
ATTAACAGAGGTGAGTGTGACGTTATCAGCTGTGTGACTGTGTTGTGTTGCCAGCTGTACGACAGTGTGGGGGTGAAGGAGCTGACCCTGGTGAATGCAGGCCGGGTGCCCTTCAGTTTCTATGCCCTGGACATCCATCCTGTGGAACTGGGAGCCCCCAAACCAGGCCAGCCTGAGCTGGTCCCTCATTCTGTGGGTCACCAGCCTCTTGTGTGTGTGTGTGTGTGTGTTTGTGTGTGTGTGTGTGTAGCTGTGTGTGTGTGTGTGTGTTTTGTTTGTAAAGACAGTAGCATGGTGATATATACTTTTTATACGATTATCTTCAATAATTTAGGAGACAGGACTGAACTGAGATTCTTCAAGTGAGAATTTTCCATTTTTCTGAAACTTTTCTCAGCATAGAGCATTGCAAAATGTCTGAGCAGCTAAAGGGTTAAATGATGATGTAGTGTGAAATGGACATTCAGCGTCGTCCTCCTTGTTATTTGTGTACAACATGTGCTCTACAACATGTCTGTCTTCTGTCTGGTATTTCAGCATGTGTCTGTATCTGTTTATATTTCTAGCCCCCATCTTTTTTTAACCTCTTTCCTTTTCTGTATTTCTGGGTAACCCTGTCTCTCATTTCAGGAATGGCAAAGGCTGTTTCTTTGGACAGGAAGAGAGAGAAGGGAGGCATGAACAGGTCCATGTTTGACAGTTTGTGAAAGATGTGTATGTGCATAGAGGCCCAGTGCTTGGCTTATATCACAGACTGACGTAAGTTTACATTTTGGCTAACAGCAGAGTGAGAGCTGTGTGATGAGCGGTTTCTCCTCTGAAAGGGGAAGTAATTTACAGCTCAGTCTTTTGTGAAGGACGATGAAATTAGGAGGCTGCAGCCTTAGGGGCTAGTTGGCCTTTGGGAACCACCCCAGTGCCAGCTTTCCTAAAACCCTCATGGCCCAGAGAGTAACTTGGGCAAGACGCTCTCCACTGTAATCAAATTCTAGCCCAGATGGGTCAGGACAGCAGATGCCTCCTCTGCTGTTCTGGTGGTCATAGTCAAGACACGACGGATCATATGTCATACATGTTTGGCCTTTATTGTTGTGTTTATTTCAGGGGCGGATGGACCCGTTCTGTGAGCAGAAACTGCAGGTTCGCTTCCTCCCCGGCTTTCCAGGATCTTTCTCCAAACGCTTTTCTATTCAGGTGTGTGTGTAGTCGTCAGCCACAGGTTTGGCTACAGGTCAGACTGTCAGGGGTGGTAGTGGTGGTGGTGGTGGTGGTTGCTGGTGGTGACACAGTGGACAGAACTTAGGACAGGTACAGCAGGTTACAGAGAGAGAATTTATAAAGTCAGGCACTCTCTGGTCAAAAACGCATGCAATCAGTGTGAATGTTTTTCACTTTTAAAGGTCACAATGAAGTTGTTGTTTTTTAAGGTAAATGGATACAAGAAAAAAAAACCCCTGAACATTTTGAAGTTGCAAGAGGCATATAAAAAAACAACAACTTGTGTATATTGCAGTTTAAGTATGTATATACACCATGCTAGCATCATTAGTTCTCGGGTGTTTAGGGTGCAGTTCAATATGTCTTTGGACTGAGTGACATGTTTTGCTGTTTTGGAATGGTGCATGTATGTGTTTGGGTCTAAAGTGTATTTTTTATCTGTGCATTTGTTTTTAATGTGCTGTCAACCCTGAAATGACTGCTGTGGTTGGCTATTTAAAAAAAAAAATTATTCTGTTATTATTTTTGGGGGTTGTTCTTAAGCACTGTTTCAGTGGCATAAATTTTATGCATCAGTGTTATGGAGGAATGTCATAAAAGAAATATTAACAAAAAGAGAAAAAAAATCATGCTTCAGAACTCTTGAGTCCCCCCCATCACCCCACCCCCACCACACCCATCACCCCGCCACCACCACGTCCCCCATCACCCTGCCCCCCACCACGTCCCCCATCACTCCACCCCCCACCACACCCATCACCCTGCCCCCCACCACGTCCCCCATCACCCCGCCCCCCACCACGTCCCCCATCACTCCGCCCCCCACCACGTCCCCCATCACTCCACCCCCCACCACACCCATCACCCCGCCCCCCACCACGTCCCCCATCACTCCACCCCCCACCACGTCCCCCATCACCCTGCCCCCCACCACGTCCCCCATCACTCCACCCCCCACCACACCCATCACCCCGCCCCCCACCACGTCCCCCATCACTCCACCCCCCACCACACCCATCACCCCGCCCCCCACCACGTCCCCCATCACTCCGCCCCCCACCACGTCCCCCATCACTCCACCCCCCACCACACCCATCACCCCGCCCCCCACCACGTCCCCCATCACTCCACCCCCCACCACGTCCCCCATCACCCTGCCCCCCACCACGTCCCCCATCACTCCACCCCCCACCACACCCATCACCCCGCCCCCCACCACGTCCCCCATCACTCCACCCCCCACCACACCCATCACCCCGCCCCCCACCACGTCCCCCATCACTCCACCCCCCACCACGTCCCCCATCACCCTGCCCCCCACCACGTCCCCCATCACTCCACCCCCCACCACACCCATCACCCCGCCCCCCACCACGTCCCCCATCACTCCACCCCCCACCACGTCCCCCATCACTCCACCCCCCATCACTCCACCCCCCACCACGTCCCCCATCACTCCACCCCCCACCACGTCCCCCATCACTCCACCCCCCATCACTCCGCCCCCCACCATGTCCCCCATCACTCCACCCCCCACCACGTCCCCCATCACTCCACCCCCCAACCACGTCCCCCATCACTCCACCCCCCACCACGTCCCCCATCACTCCACCCCCCATCACTCCACCCCCCACCACGTCCCCCATCACTCCACCCCCCATCACCCTGCCCCCCACCACGTCCCCCATCACTCCACCCCCCATCACTCCACCCCCCACCACGTCCCCCATCACTCCACCCCCCACCACACCCATCACCCTGCCCCCCACCACGTCCCCCATCACTCCGCCCCCCACCACGTCCCCCATCACTCCGCCCCCCACCACGTCCCCCATCACCCTGCCCCCCACCACGTCCCCCATCACTCCGCCCCCCACCACGTCCCCCATCACTCCGCCCCCCACCACGTCCCCCATCACCCCGCCCCCCACCACGTCCCCCATCACTCCACCCCCCACCACACCCATCACCCTGCCCCCCACCACACCCATCACCCTGCCCCCCACCACGTCCCCCATCACTCCACCCCCCACCACACCCATTACCCTGCCCCCCACCACACCCATCACCCCGCCCCCCACCACGTCCCCCATCACTCCACCCCCCACCACGTCCCCCATCACTCCACCCCCCACCACACCCATCACCCTGCCCCCCACCACGTCCCCCATCACTCCACCCCCCACCACACCCATCACCCCGCCCCCCACCACGTCCCCCATCACTCCACCCCCCACCACACCCATCACCCTGCCCCCCACCACGTCCCCCATCACTCCACCCCCCACCACACCCAGCTTGGTCAGCAGCACTCCCAGTAGCCAGCAGTCCACACACACACACACACACACACACACACACATGCACACACACACACACACACACACACAGCTTGTGTTAATTGATTTGGTGTGTGTGTGTGTGTGTGTGTGATCAGGTTGCCCACTTTGAGCCGGACGTGATCCACATCTACGGGGAGGGGGTGTTCCCCCGCATCTCCCTAGACCTGCCTCGCTGCTGCCTTTCTGTGAGCGACGTTGGTGGCTGTGAGGAGCAGCAGTACCAGGTCCTGCTGAAGGAGGCCTGCAGGAACCTGCTGCCTGTCTGCTCTGACACCGCCCTCAACACCCTCACCAACTCTTTCTTCCACAAGACCTGCCACGACTGCCTGAAGGACCCCTTCGACTCGGCCACCGTGCATGAGCTGAACACTTTGTTGCAGGTGAGGTGGGGTGCGTTTTTTTGTTTTTGTTTTGTTTTTGTTTTTTACATCTTGTGGATGGTCAGTACGGTGGCAGCGTCTGTATTGTCTATTGCCATGGGTGCAATAGCCGAGTGGTTAAAGTGTTGGACTCTCAATTTGAGGGTCCCAGGTTCGAATCTCGTTAACGGCGCCTGGCTGGTAAAGAGTGGAGATTTTTCTTATCACCCAGGTCAGCATATATGCAGACCTACTTGTGCCCAAACCCCTTTTGTTAAAGATCCTGTAATCCATGTCAGCGTTCGGTGGGTTATGGAAACAAGAACGTACCCAGCATGCCCATCTCCCAAAACGGAGTATGGCTGCCTCTTTGGTAAATAAAATGGTCATACATGTACATGTCTGTCTGAGTGTGTATGTGTGTGTGCCTGAAAACTGATTCAATGACACGGGAAGCAAATGAAAAGTGCCCAATGGCAGCCGTCAGTCGGCTATACCCAGCTAGCCAGCCTGTTGTGCAACTGACCCCGTGTTTGAAAGGCACTTAGAGCTTGATCTCCAAGCGAGGATAGGCGCTATATAAGTATCTGTATCAGTCATTCATATTCGTAGTATGTTTTTCTTTTTTTGTGTGTGATGGCTGATGTGGCATGACATGCACGGACTAGTGCATGTTGTTTGACATTGAGGAAACACACACACACACACACACACACACACACACACACACACACCTCACAAACACACACACCAACTTGCATACGTGCACTCACAGACATACACATACACACACTCACACACATGCTCGTGCATGTAACACAAGACACCCAGACGCACACACACACACACACACACACACACACACCAACATGTATGCATGCACTCACACACATACACACACACTCACACACATGCTCATGCATGAAACATAAGACACACAGACACACACACACACAGAGCACACACGCAACACACACACACACACACACACACAAACGCATGCACACACACGCACACGCACACACTTACACACACACTCACCCACATCCATGGACAGACACTAAGCAGACACAGTGCCTGACACACACGTCACGGAGGTGCCAGACCAGCCTGTGTGTGCCAGAGGTCCCTGGCAGCATCAGCACGCGGTAGTGTTGTTGCAGAACATCCCGGTGGTGCCGTCCATTCAGGAGGTGCTGCTGGAGGTGGAGAGGCTGGCGGTGCGGAACTTTGCCATCCACAGGATGATCCTGGCCGCCCAGAGCACTACCTACAGTCTGGAGGTGGAGAGAACGGCAGAGATGATGAGGCGCACCAGTCATTCCCCCTCCATGCCTCGCTGCTCCGTGGGCGAAGTGAAGGAGCTCACCCGACCAAGCAGCAAGAAGCAAAAGTGAGCTTTCTTCTCCTTCTTCTTCCTTCCTGGGCTGCAGCTCCCACATTCATTTGTGGGCTGCAACTCCCACATTCATTTGTATGTACACAAGTGGGCCTTTGTGTATATGACCCTTTTTTACCCGGCCATGAAGGCAGTCATACTGTGTCTTCAGGGGGTTACATGCTGGGTACGTTCTTGTTTCCATAACCCACCGAAGGCTGACATGGATTACAGGATCTTTAACATGCGTATTTGATATTCTGCTTGTGTGAACACTTGAAGGGGGTTCAGGCATAAGCAGGTCTGCACATAGGTTGCCCAGGGAGATCGGAAAAATCTCCACCCTTTACCCACCAGGCGCTCTTACCAAGATTCGAACCCAGGACCCTCAGATTGAAAGTCCAACGGTTTCACCACTGGGCTATTGCACCCATCAAACGTGAGCTTTAAAAAAACACAAGAAGAAAAAAATGTCAGATTTGAAGCTTCTTAT
Organism: Babylonia areolata; assembly: GCF_041734735.1. Classification (NCBI taxonomy): domain Eukaryota; kingdom Metazoa; phylum Mollusca; class Gastropoda; order Neogastropoda; family Buccinidae; genus Babylonia; species Babylonia areolata. The sequence goes on along the minus strand of NC_134901.1, from coordinate 44,490,965 downwards.
GAGATACCTAGCACAGTATTCAGTGAAAGAAAAAGAAAAAAAAAATCATTTATCAGAATGGGTTAGGCACTGGATTTCTGTTGTTCAGTGTTTACCTGTGATCAGGGTTCAAAGCCTGTTTTCAGCATGGTGTAATGTTTTTTGGGGGAAAGGCACTTTTTATTCCAATTTTTCTCACTCCACCCACGTGTGAATGGGTGGGTGAGTACCTTCCCCAGTTGATAAGTTATGTTGCAGGTCCAAACTGCCCAAAGTGATAAGTTGTGTTTGCAGGCCCAAACTGCCCCAAAAGTGGACAAGCTGGGTTTGCAGGCCAAAACTGCCCCAAAAGTGGACAAGTTGTGTTTGCAGGCCCAAACTGCCCCAAAAGTAACAAGTGTGTGCAGGCCCAAACTGCCCAAAAAGTGAACCGTGCTGTGTGCAGGCCCGAACTGCCCAAAAGGTGGCGAGTGGTGTTTGCAGGCTCAAACTACCCAAAGTGTCAAGTTGATGCAGGCCCAAACTGCCCAAAAAGCCCAAACTGCCCCAAAAGCCCAAACTGCCCAAAAAGTGACAGATTAGTGGTATGTTACAGGCCCCAAACTGCCCCAAAAGTGACATGAGTGGTGTGTTACAGGCCCAAACTGCCCAAAAAGTGACAGATTAGTGGTATGTTACAGGCCCCAAACTGCCGAAAAAGTGACATGAGTGGTGTGTTACAGGCCCAAACTGCCCAAAAAGTGACAGATTAGTGGTATGTTACAGGCCCCAAACTGCCGAAAAAGTGACATGAGTGGTGTGTTACAGGCCCAAACTGCCCAAAAAGTGACAGATTAGTGGTATGTTACAGGCCCCAAACTGCCGAAAAAGTGACATGAGTGGTGTGTTACAGGCCCAAACTGCCCAAAAAACCCAAACTGCCCAAAAAGTGACAGGTGAGTGGTGTGTTACAGGCCCAAACTGCCCCAAAAACCCAAACTGCCCAAAAAGTGACAGGTGAGTGGTGTGTTACAGGCCCAAACTGCCCCAAAAAACCAAACTGCCCAAAAAGTGACAGATGAGTGGTGTGTTACAGGCCCAAACTGCCTTAAAAAACCCAAACTGCCCAAAAAGTGACAGGTGAGTGGTGTGTTACAGGCCCAAACTGCCCAAAAAGTGACAGATGAGTGGTGTGTTACAGGCACAAACTGCCCCCCAAAAAATTGACAGATGAGTGGTGTGTTACAGGCCCACCCCCCACCCCCCCAAAAGTGACAGGTGAGTGGTGTGTTACAGGCACAAACTGCCCCCCCAAAAAATTGACAGATGAGTGGTGTGTTACAGGCCCACCCCCCACCCCCCCAAAATGACAGGTGAGTGGTGTGTTACAGGCACAAACTGCCCCCCAAAAAATTGACAGATGAGTGGTGTGTTACAGGCCCAAACTGCCCCCCCAAAAAGTGACAGATGAGTGGTGTGTTACAGGCCCAAACTGCCCCCCAAAAAGTGACAGATGAGTGGTGTGTTACAGGCCCAAACTGCCCCCCCAAAAAGTGACAGATGAGTGGTGTGTTACAGGCCCAAACTGCCCAAAAAACCCAAACTGCCCCCCAAGAGTGACAGATGACTGGTGTGTGTTTACAGACCCAAGCTGCCCATGTACCTCCTGGACTTTGGCTACGTGGTGCCGGGGACCAAGCCGACCCAGACGGTGCGGGTGACCAACACGGGGTGGTACCCAGTGTCCTTCCGGGTGAAGCGCGGGGCCCTGGGCCCCCTGGGCTTCGTGGTCGGTCTGGACACCGTTCACCAGCTGCCTGGGGCTCCTGACCACGAGACCATCGACTTTGTCACCTCCTTTGATCCCAAGGCCGCCGGCCTGACCCCTGGACCTGTGGAGGTCACCGTTCCCATTGATGTGAGCTGTGGTTTTGTGGGTGGTGGTGGTGGTGGTGGTGTTTTGTGTTGTGTGTGTGGGGGGTGGGTTGACGGGGGTGTGTGTGCTGTGGTGTGTGTTTTGTGTCTGTGTGTGTGTGTGTGTGCATGGAAAATAGGAGAGGTGGCTTAGCCTAGGGAAAGGGATGGATAGGGAGGGAGCACCACATTCAACCAACCCTTGTGGCTGGCTGACCCCCTCTTGCATCAGTAACAATTCCAACAGTCAGCACACACACACACACACTCTCTCTCTCTCTCTCTTTCTCTCTCTCCCAGCACACACGCGCACATACACACACACACACACACACACGAGCGTCTACACATGTGCACACAAGTAAACAGAAGCACACACTACACACACACACATGCACACATGCATGCACGCACGCATGCACACACACACACACACACACACACACACCGCAACGCAACGCAACGCAACGCAACACACACACACACACACACACACACACACACACACACAAAGTGTGAACGATCACCCCCACGCCCCCTCTTCCCCCAGATCCTTCACGGCCCAGTGGTGGAGCTTTGCCTGAGGGCGGTGGTGACGGTGCCCAGCATGCAGCTGTCTGAGGAGGAGCTGGACTTTGACTGCGTCAAGTGCGGAGAGTGCTGCATTCTGCTGCTCCGCATCCACAACCACCAGAAGGTGCCCTGCTCATGGTCCGTCGTCCACGAAGCCAGCGACAAGGGGGAGATGGTAGGTTCACAGCTGTTGTGGTTGTTTGTCGTCTTTCCTTCACATCATCAGCTTCAGCTTGTCAACTCACTCTCTCTCTCTCTCTCTCTCTCTCTCTCTCTCTCTCTCTCTCTCTCTCTCTTTCTCTCTCTCTCTCTCTCTCTCTCTCACACACACACACACACACACACACACACACACACACACAAATAAAGGCACACACACACACATATATGAGGTCATGAGTGTTCACACAAACACACACACACACAATCACATGCGCACACACACACACACACACACACAAACACACACACACACACACTCACACCAAGAAACTTCATAAATGCATGTTTTTCATCTTCATGGATATTTATCTTTTACCGCAAAGTTTCCGTGTGAAAAACGCTCCGGAGTGCCAAATATTTTAGACACTATACTCTCAGTCACAGGCTTCGGTTCAAGTCAAAACAACACAATGGACTTGTTCACTTCAAACTCAGGCAGGAGGCAAAGGTTTGTCATTGTTCTGTTGGTAGGAAAACGTTTTTCAGAGAAACTTTATAAGTTCTATTGTCGCTTTGAACACGAAGACCTGAAAAATGACTTAGCAAAAGTAATCACTGACCTTCAGAAAAATGCTTTTAATGATGAAAATTATGTTGTTGTTGACTCCTGTGCTGTTGAATCTGTTTTTAAAAAACTGCATGTGAAAAAAGCAATTGGTCCTGGTGAGATCAGTGGTCGTCTTTTGAAGACGTGTGCCTCACAGTTATGTGGTGTGTTTAGCAGCATATACACCCGGTCTTTAAAAGATTGTTGTGTTCCTGACCTGTGGAAGAAATCCATCATTCGCCCTGTCCTAAAAATCAAAAGGTCTATCTCCTTGAACGACTATTGCCCCATTGCCCTTACCCCTATTGTGATGAAGTGCTTTGAATGTATAATCCTCAAATACATCCTGTCACACACTGTTCCACACAATGATCAACATCAGTTTGCATACAGATCCAGTCGAAGTACTGCCAATGCTACACTCACTCTCCATCATGCATACACCCACTTTGAGAAACCAAATTTGTTTGTTCATATTCTGTTCATAGATTTTTCTTCTGCATTCAATACCATACAACCACATCTGATGGCACCGAAGTTTCTTTCTCTCAGCGTTTGTCCAAAGCTTGTTCTATGGCTCACCAATTCCCTTGTTAACAGAACCCAGTCTGTCCGTTTTCTTCAAGCTCTTTCCTCCTTCAAATCAACTTCAACTGGCGCTCCCCAAGGATCAGTTCTGTCACCTGTCTTGTTCACATTATACACCAGTGACTGCACTGGTGCAAACACAACACCCTTGATAAAATTCCTCTGATGACACTGCACTTGAAGATCTTTCTAACTCTGACACTGTCTATTTTGAACAAGTTGAGATGTTTTCTACCTGGTGCAAGGACAGCTCTTTAGATTTAAATGTTCAAAAAACAAAAATGGTTATTGATTTCAGGAAAAGCCCGTTCCCCATCCCGCACCGCTATATCAATGGAACAAAAGTTGAGAGTCAGTGAATATGAATACTTTGGTACAATAATTGATGAAAAACTCCGTTTTACACCCAACACATATCACATCCAAAAGAAATGCCAGTCTGGCATCTACTGTTTACAGAAGCTTTGAAAGATCCAGGTCAGTCCTAAAATTCTCCAGGGTTTCTACCGCTGCTTCATTGAATCGGCTTTAACTTTCTCTTTTATCTGCTGGTATGGAAGTTTAAACATGAAGAACAAGAACACTTTGAGCAAATTTGTGAATGTGTCCACCAAAATAGTTGGGGTCAAACAAGAACCTCTTAATGAGCCGTACAGACAACGTGTGAAAGAAAAATCAACAAAGATCAGAAGTGATGACAGCCATATTCTTTCAAATATTACAAACTTTTACCTTCAGGAAAATGCTATTGATTTCCCAAACTGAAAACCTTTTGAACCTAAAACAATTTTATACCCCAGTCCATTCATTTCTTAAATAACTGACTGATTAACACACAAGTGTTTTAAAAATTGGCCCTTGTGCGTGTGCAGGTGTGTGTGTGTGTATGTGTGTGTGTGTGTGCGTATCTGTTGGGAGATCTATATCTGTATGTGTGCGCGCATGTGTGTGTGTGGGGAGGGGAGCAAGGGGGGTTGTGTGTGTACATGTGTGTGTGCGTGTGTGTGTGTGTGTGTGCGTGCGTGTATTTGTTGTGTGTATGTATGTGTGTGTGTGTGTGCGCATGCAAGGTTATGTGAATTATATAATTGTGCATGGATTTTAAATACTGTTAAATAACAACTGGTTTTAATCATGTACATTGTTGTTTTAACTATAGTATGATATTTTCTCTTACTGTGCTTGTCGCACTGGTTGATTTGTGATTATTGTAAGAGATTGATTAGCATTAACTTTGTATCTAGGCATTTTATGTTTCTTTTGTATAAATGATGAATGTGTGATTGTGATCATTGTACGAAAGATCCTTATCAACTTAGCATTTCAGCATTTTATGTCTTTCATGTATAAATTTTACATTGAGAGACTGTGATTTTCGTGTATTGTTTACGTAAAATACACCACACATGAATTTCTCTTTGTGAGATAATAAAGTATTCTGTATTCTGTAAACTGGCTGCAGCTGTCAAGCTTTGTTACAGTGTAAAAATGGTCTTGTTAAAAATGACCCTTGATGTCGACTAAAGTCACCTATGGCGATGCACTGTCTGGTCAGCTAAAGTCACCTATGGCAGTGAAAGAGTTGGTGATGTCCCTTTTGCAGAACCCAAGGCAGACACCACCACACTCACTGCGACGCCCAGTGCGGCTCAAGAAGCTGAAGAAAGAGAAGAAGAAGAAGCCGGACACCTTTGAGGTGATCCCGCCTAGCGGAGTTCTGCAGCCAGACGTAAAGGTCAACGTCCTGGTCAAGTTCACACCCACAGAAGAGGTCAGTTTAGTTAGCACTGTGTGCACAGCAATAAAGTGCTTCCGCTCTGATAGGTACACTAATATAGATAGAGATGTGCAAGCACTCAAGGCCTGACTGGTGTGTTGGATCATGCTGCTGTTCGGTATCTGTCCAGACGTGGAGCGTTGGCCAAGTTTTAACGCATCCGTGTTTGTTGGCACGAACATAGGGATGTGTCCATGGTGTTGGTTTATGTCCTCAACAAACATAGGGATGTGTCCATGGTGTTGGTTTATGTCCTCAACAAACATAGGGATGTGTCCATGATGTTGGTTTATGTCCTCAACAAACATAGGGATGTGTCCATGGTGTTGGTTTATGTCCTCAACAAACATAGGGATGTGTCCATGGTGTTGGTTTATGTCCTCAACAAACATAGGGATGTGTCCATGGTGTTGGTTTATGTCCTCAACAAACATAGGGATGTGTCCATGGTGTTCATGTAATTATACTTGCAGCATACATGATGAAGGTGTTTATTTCTGATAAGGCCAAAGGATTCAATTTTCTGAATTGGTAATTTATGATTGTGTGCCAGTAAGTGTGAATGCCCAATACAGTGATCAGTTTAGCAAACTATTAAAATAGTTTGGTAAGTTAAAGACATTAAAAACAACAATATCTGGCTTATATTGCCAGATTAAGTTAATTTCAGAAAGTGAATCTCATGGTTTCCATTCTTGAAAAAAAAAGAAAAAAAAGCATAGTATGTACTGTGTGTTTCAGAAAGAATACGAGGAGACGTTACGTTTCAAGATCTCTCAGAGCGAGGAGCAGCTGTTGCTGGTGTGCCGTGGGTACGGGCAGGAGCCCAGCCTGGACTTCAGCCAGTGCATGCTGGATTTCCCCAGCATCCTGCCCTTCAGCGGGGGTGAGACACGGACCGTTGTCATCACCAACCCCTGCACCTTCCCCATCGAGTTCTACTGCCTCGAGCATGACTCGCAGTATCTCAAGGAGGAAAAGGTGACCCCACCCTCTCTCTCTCTCTCTCTCTCTCTCTCTCTCTCTCTCTCTCTCTCCCCATCTATCCCTCTCTCTCTCTTTCTCTCTCTCTCTCCATGCCCTCAGTATGCTGATCTGAGACAACAGTATATCCCCTCTAAGTACTACAATGCTCCATCTTGCATTGCTTTTTGCAAGTGAAAACAAATTATTGGTCAAGCGCTTGGCTGTCTTCGTAGACTAGGCTTTGAAAGTATGTTGCTAATAGTGAAATGTTTGTGATGTACCTCTGCATTGACTTGTAACCACCCCTATTGACATGGGCCAATGGCCTGTTCATTAAAACATTTCAGTGTTCTCTCTCTCTCTCTCTTTCTCTCTATAGCCTGTGAAAACACTATTATGACAAAATGTTCTTTGTTTATATGTAGAAAAGAATGTCTCGATAATATCTCAAGTAATGCTTGATGTGGTTTTTTTCATGAAACTATGCTATTCCTGTTGTTATGGGCCAGAGGCCTGACAGTTAAAACATTTGACTTTGACTCTCTCTCTCTCTCTCTGTCTGTCTCTCTGTCTTGTTGCAGGTCTGCTGTATCTTGGCGATAAGTCTTGCTGTAGATTTTATTGCTTGTTGTTGCCAGTGTTGCTTGTCCTGTTTGCCGTACTCACTGAGCCATGTACATGGAGCTGTGACATTGTGACTGATAAGACTGTAAGGTGGTATGTGGGAACAGAGAGTTCGGACAGAGATTTGTGAAACCAAAGGTAGAAAGGTGGCACATAAAAAATCTTTACAAACCAGCGGCATGGATATTTAGCCAGTTGACTGACCCACATGAACTTTTGTGTGTACCGTAAAGTTCGGTCTATTGAGCGCACTGGTATATAAGCCGCACCCACTAAATATTGGAAAAAATTGAACTTTATACATACATAAGCTGCACCGGTTTATAAGCCGCACTTATTTCCAGTACCGGAACACATACTGATACTACAGAAAAGCTGTCGATACTCTAGGTTATGAAATAAACACAAGCGGGAACAACACAAACAAAAAAGCAAGCAAAAATACTGCTAGTGCCACAAAAAAATAATAAATAAACACAACGAATATAAGATCCATAATTTAGGGATAGTCACATTTATTCAACATCATCCTGCTCACTGAATCCACTAAAATCTTCGTCTTCAGTGTCCGAGTTGAAGAGAACCAGCACAGCTTCCTCCGCCATCTTGTCACTGACTTCAGCCTCGCTTTCACTTCATGAACATGAAGGTGGAAGTCGCTGCTGGTTCATCGCTTGCACTGTCGTCTGCTAGGTCGGTCACCTTCAATTTGAGGGCTGCATCATAGGCATAATGTCGCGTTTTCCGCATGATGATGGTGTACGCTTGAGCAGAGTAGAACTGAACGCTGATCTGAAGGCTTTAATGTGTGCGGATTTGATTTATAAAACGTGAACAGTTAGCACACTATCCTGAAGCTCATCCAAAAATTCATGGACAGAAATCATGATTTTGGTGAGTTGAAGGGCAGCTAAGAATAGACGAGAACGTGACACTCCTGGGATCGTTAAAATCCTCAAATAAGCCGCATTATTGTATAAGCCGCAGAGGTTGAAGCTGGGGTAAAAAGTCGCGGCTTATAGACTGAACTTTACGGTACACCGACAGCAGCATGGCAGGTATCTCAGGATCCCAGCACTTCATGCACAGCTTTTTTGTTGCCCACAAGGTAACTGTCCACTCTTGTTCGCTTTCAGGTGCTGCGTAGGATTCAGGGTTACGATGACTTCAGCTCCATCTTGCTGCCTCCCCGTTCTGCCGGAGAGAAACTGCCCAAGGACCTGCTGGAATACTACAAAGGTGTGTGCTTGTGTTGGCCGTGTGCTGTTTGATGTGAAGCATCTTGTGATTCCGAAGGACTGGGATGGCTCAGCTCTGAACAAACATTAACTGTTGTCTCTAACATTGCCATTATCCATTTACCAGGCCCTTCATTGGTAAGTACAGTATAGTTAACGATGACAGGTGTCTTTAAGGAGGAGGAGGACAGGTGTGTGTGTGTAGGTAAAATGAACAATGACAGGTGTCTTTAAGGAGGAAGCCGACAGGTGTGTGTGTGTAGGTAAAATGAACGATGACAGGTGTCTTTAAGGAGGAAGAGGACAGGTGTGTGTGTGTGTAGGTAAAATGAACGATAACAGGTGTCTTTAAGGAGGAAGAGGACAGGTGTGTGTGTGTGTAGGTAAAATGAATGATGACAGGTGTCTTTAAGGAGGAAGAGGACAGGTGTGTGTGTGTAGGTAAAATGAACGATGACAGGTGTCTTTAAGGAGGAAGCTGACAGGTGTGTGTGTGTAGGTAAAATGAACGATGACAGGTGTCTTTAAGGAGGAAGAGGACAGGTGTGTGTGTGTGTAGGTAAAATGAACGATGACAGGTGTCTTTAAGGAGGAAGAGGACAGGTGTGTGTGTGTAGGTAAAATGAACAATGACAGGTGTGTTGGAGGAGGAAGATGACAGGTGTGTAGGTAAAATGAACGATGACAGGTGTGTTGGAGGAGGAAGAGGACAGGTGTGTGTGTGTAGGTAAAATGAACGATGACAGGTGTGTTGGAGGAGGAAGAGGACAGGGGTGTGTGTGTGTGTGTAGGTAAAATGAACGATGACAGGTGTGTAGGTAAAATGAACGTTGACAGGTGTGTTGGAGGAAGAAGAGGACAGGTGTGTGTGGGTAAAATGAACGATGACAGGTGTGTAGGTAAAATGAACGATGACAGGTGTGTAGGTAAAATGAACAATGACAGGTGTTTTTGAGGAGGAAGAGGACAGGTGCGTGTGTGTGTAGTTGAATTATGAACGATGACAGGTGTGTAGGTAAATTATGAACAATGACGGGTGTGTAGGTAAATTAGATCATGAACGATGACAGATTATGAACAGTGACAGGTGTGTAGGTAAATTAGATCATGAACGATGACAGATTATGAATAATGACAGGTGTGTAGGTAAATTATGAACGATGACAGGTGTGTTGGAGGAGGAAGAGGACAGGTGTATGTGTGCAGGTAAATTATGAACGATGACAAGTGTGTAGGTAAAATGAACGATGACAGGTGTGTTGGAGGAGGAAGAGGACAGGTGGTTGAAGGTGGAATCAAGGGTGACAGGTGTGTTGTCAGAGTGTGGAAACCCACTGGGGGAGTTGGAGGACACTGGCGTCGTGGAAGCGCTGTCTGGAGAGAAGACAAGTCTGCTCTCATCGGACATTGACAAAAATGGTAATGGTACCCCTCTGTCTGATCTGGCTGAATGACACCACATGCATTCATGAACACACACACACACACACACACACACACACACACACACACACACTCCTGCACACACACAGAGTGCCAGACAAATGAAGATATTAAAATACAGAGACTGAAGCATTATTAATCACATGATTTCCTGAAATAGTCAAGTAAGCTTCTAACTTCTCTGTTGCCTTGAACTTACTTCCCTCTTCCCGTCTCATTCTGTCGTCATCCACTTCCACCACTCCCACACATGGTGTGAAGCAGTCATACACACGCGCGCGTGCACACACACACACACACACACACACAATCAGTGCATGAGGTACACATGCATGTGCATTTACATAAGAGACAAGTCAGGTTTTTCTGTCCACACTTATCAAAATGATTCACTCCTACCCAGGGCCCGGATGTCCAGTGGCCAGTGTTTTTTTTTTTTTTTTTTTTTTTCCATTTTTTATGGGGCCTCCAACCTCCTGTTGTGGCCAGTGTTGTTGTGTGGCAGGAGAGGACCCAGAGAAACATCGCAAGACTTTGGAAGTGTCACCAGCTGAACAGATGTCACATTCCAATGTGTCAACGGCGCCGTCGTTTGTCACCGCCCAGCAGTCGAAGGATATGGTCAGCGGGTCTGAGGTGGGAGGACTTTCCGGAACTGAGGACACACAGGAACAGAGTGCTGTGCTTACTGCAGGTGTGTGGAAGTGGAGGGCTTTTTTTTCCATTGTTGTTGGCGTTGTTTGTTGTTTTTTTCCATCTCTGTCTGCATTCAGGAGGTTCAAGAGACATAGGTTCCGTGGAAGATTTTTGACTCAGATGTGTTACAAACAAAGGGAGGTTTTGAATTGATCCTGTTTCAGAGTGTGTGTATGTGTGTGCATGTGTTTGTGCGTGTCTGTGTGTTTCTGGAGGGGCCAGACTTGGCAAGATAATATAGATATGGATAAAACCCTGCGAGTCATATTGATGAAGTACTAGCAATTCATAGTTAGGGTCACAGTCATCTTCATGGTCAGTACTTGGCCTAATAGTAGAACAAGTACTGACCATGAAGAAAAAAAGGATCCTTTTGAAGTTCATAGATCAAAGACAAAAGTCATGGCATAGAATTGAAAAAAAGCTCATCAGTAAGATCATGTATCCAATTTTCTTCAGATATGGAACAGTGCTTGATCATGGTGAGAGCAAAAAAAAAAAAGTCCGGTTTTGAACTTCTTCTTTGCTTGTGGGCTACAACTCTCCCACGTTCACTCATATGTACACAAGTGGGCTTTAACGTGTATGACTGTTTTTACCCTGCCTTGTAGACAGCCATACTCTGTTTTCGGGGGAGTGCATGCTGGTTTTGTTCTTGTTTCCATAACTCACCGAAGGCTGTCATGGATTACAGGATCTCCAGTGTGCGCATTTGATCTTCTGTGTGCGTATACACATGAAGGGGGTTCAGGCACAAGCAGGTCTGCATATATATTGACCTTGGAGATCAGAAATATTTCCACCCTTTACCCACCACGCACCATTACCGAGATTTGAACCTGGGTCCCTCAGATTGAAAGTCCAATGCTTTAACTGCTTGGCTATTGCGTGCGTCTAACAACAGAATGAAAACGAATAAAATGAAACAATATAAATTATATATATATATATATATACTGTTTTATTCTTCTGTTTTTTTACGGTGTCATGTCTAGAGCCGGTGCAGGAGCCAGTGCTGTCGGTGATGGAGGAGGGGCAGGTGGGGCAGGTGGAGAGAAACCCCGTGCTGACGGCCATCGCCTCCTACCTAGGGGTGGACCTGACCGCCCAGGACAGGGGGGCTGACAACACCTGTGGGCTGGCTGTCATCGTGCACGGCAGTCCTTACACAGGTGGGTCACCACCACCCCCCTCCCTTCCCCTTTACTGCCCACCTCTGTGTATGTGTGTGTGTGTGTGTGTGTGTGTGTGTGCTGCCGAAGCAGCTGCTGTACAGAGAACTGTGTCAAGGCAAGCCCTCAGTTGGAGGGCCAGAAGAAAGTGCTACAAAAACTGCCTCAAAGTGTCCTCCAGAGACATGGGCGTTGACGTCAACACATGGGCGATGGTTGCTCTGGACCGTCCAACTTGCACAGCAAGATCACCACAGGAGCCCATGCAGCTGAAGCCAGGCGCATCACAGAAGCACAAAGAAAGCGTGTTTGTTGTGTGCAAGGCCCGAGCAGCGTCCACTGCCATGACAGCACCAACTCACTTGTGTCTCACATATGGGTGAGCCTTCAGGGCCGTGACTGGCCTCATCACTCACCTCCATACCCACAGCCACCAATCTGATGTTTTAAGCCATGGTTATCTTCAAATCCAAAGGACAAACATCATCATGTGTGTGTGTGTGTGCATTTTACGGGTGTTTGTGTATTTATCAACATTGTTCCTACAAGTAAAAAATCATGAGAGGTACTTGAAGAGCAACGCTGCAGCAAGGCTCATGCGGCGAGAGAAATCGGCCCCCTGCAGCATCAGCAGACTTCCAGTGCACTGTGTGTGCTCACCACTCTGCAAATCCTGACCTGGCCTGCAGAGCCACAGTTCCTGCCGTGTGCATAGACAGCTGCGCTGTCATGTCTTCCTTGAGAGCCAGGGACAACCATCACTATCATCATCATCATCATCATTATTATTGTTACTAACATCATCATTATTGTTATTATTATACCATTACTTTTCACTCCATGTCTGTGATCCCAAAGGGAGGAGTGCAGGGAGGAGACAAAGAAATGTGTGAACTGAAAAATGTAAGGTGGATCAGCAGAACATAAAATGAATGAGAAAGAGAGTGCAGAAGTATGCGTGTGCCTGGGGAGGGGTGCCGTGACCAGGTGATAGTGTGTGTGTGGCCTGGCTCACCCAGCCTCTCCAAACTGTGATGGCTACTTGCCTTTCTTTCTCTCCATTTACTCTCTCAGGTTGATTTTTCTTTGGCTCTGTTCTGACGGGGGTGGCGGTGGAGGGAAGGGGATGATGGGGAAGGGAAGGGAAGTTGGCTGCAGTCATACAGTATGGTTTTTCATCGTGCGCTGATTTTTCTTTTCTAATTATTTACGGTTTTTGTTTCTTTCACTTAAGTCCCTCTTTAGTGTGAGAGCTTGGAGTAAAATGCTTGTGCCTTGCTCATCTAGTTTCAGTATCAGTTTCGTAAGGAAGATGTCACTGCGTTTGGACAAGTCTGTATACGCTGCACCACATCTGCTAGGCAGATGCCTGACCAGCAGCATAACCCAATGTTTAGTCAGTGTTTAGTCAGGCCTTAAGTGCATGCATATATAGATACGTTTGTGTACATATCAGACTGGATTTCTTCCACAGAATTTTGCCAGAGGACAACACCCTCATTGCCATGGGTTCTTTTTCAGTGCACCAAGTGCATGCTGCACACGGGACCTTGGTTTATCGTCTCCTCCAAATCATTGTTCAGTTTGATTTTCCCAGCCCCCGTCCAACTTGGGAGAAAGGGTGAGAGCGGGATTTGAAGCCCAAACCTCTCAAGGACTCTCTGTATCGGCAGATAAGCATCTTCACCATTCTGCCACCTTCCTCCAAGTTAGCTTGACATCTTAACTCTCTCCATACGAACGGCAAAAGAGACGACGTTAACTGCGTTTCACCCCAATTACCACCATCAAAATATTGCAAGCGGAAGGCTCTTATACTGAAGAGGTGAATGTTGACAAAGAATACCACAATTCTGACGACGGAAGCTAAAGGTTGGGTCATTGAGACACCCACTGGACATCCCAGGGGTCTGTGTAGAGGAGAAAAGAGGACTGGCCGTACTGAGTGAGTTAACATTTTATGTCTTTTTATGTTGAACGACTGTGATTTCCATGTATTGTTTGTGTTTTACACCACAAATGAATTTCTCTTAAAGAGATAATTAAAGTATCCTGTATTTGTATCTGTATCCTTTGTTAACAAAGACTTTGTCTTGTCTTGTCTTGTCTTGCTGTACTCCCAACCCAGGAAAAAGCATGACGGCCGTCACCCTGGCCCAGCACTACAACGCGGCGGTGGTGACGCTGGACGGGGTGGTGATGGAGGCCCTGAGGTCCGGCACGTCTGGCGCCGCTCACAGGGCACGCCTGCTGTGTGGGGAGGCCGCCCATCAATACAACGAGGAGCTCAAGCTGTGGGAGGAGCAGCAGGCAGAGAGAGAGGCGCAGTCCAAGGAACCCAGCATGGAAACGACCAGTGCAGGCTCGCATCACACAGCGCGTAATGACACGGGGGGGGAGGGGGAGGTGAAAGGGGGGTTGGAAGGGGGTGTTGGGGTTTGGGGGGGGGGGGGGACCCAGCCATTCCTATTTAATCGTTTAGCTATTGTGCCCATCACTCTGGTAGTGTAGGTAGTTTTCCTCCTCCTGTCGGCTCCCCACAGTCCACAGATTGTTTTCCCTGTTGTCCATATCACCTGGGGTAGGTGTCCATGTTACACCTGAAAGCAGTGAAGAAAAAACACAAGTATGCATCTCAAATATACATGCACACGCACACGCATGTGCGCACACACACACACACACACACACACAGAGTTCAGTTCAGTTCGGTTGCTCAAGGAGGTGTCACTTTGTTCGGGCAAATCCATAAACACTACACCACATCTGCAAAGCAGATGCTTGAAACACACACACACACGCACATATATGCACATATACATGCACACATACACAAACACACACAAAAATACACACATTCTCCTGACTGTTATTTACTGACATGTCTGGCTGTGCTGACACAGAATCCAAGTCTCAGCGCACTGGCTCCAAGACCAAAGATAAAGGGCGAGGCAGCAAGTCCACTGCAGCGTCTGCCATGGACATAACCAGCAGTCTGGTCAGTCACCTGTGTTGTACTCATACTGCTGCTGCTGCTGCTGCTGCTGCTGTGTACACAGCTGCTTTCAAGTTTCTTTTCCTGCCCCATCATCTGCACCACTTCAGTGGCATTGCTCCCGCGCCGTTCATTCCAAATTCCCACATACACGACCACACCCAGGTTCATCCCAGAGCCAGCAGTCCACAGGGAGCTGTCAGTGTTACATCACCAGAAGGCGACGCACCAAAGAAGACTCTGCGCTGTAGATGCCATTGTTCTTTTGGATACAGGGCACTTTGGATAAAATAACACACCCATGGGTTAAACGAAAAACAAACTTTTTTTTCATCCATACTTATGGTGTTTTGGACGTAGTGCACACAAAATTGGTAAAAAGATTGACTACAATCTGTTGTGGAGTAAAAAAAAAAAAAAAATCAAAATAGGCTGGTATTACACCACCAAGAAGGAAATGAGAAGTGCGAAGTGGTGAAAGGAAAGTGTAATCCTCTGTATGTAGCATGTCTGCAAGAGCTGCCAGCGACGGAAAAACTTCTCTCTGCAAGTTTGATGCTGAACTTCCAGATATTTCTTTGTTCCTGTTGTTACCATACGTGCCATCTTGCCCTGGGCGTTAACTGAGGAGAAACTTTGCAGCTGGCATGGACTGGTCAAACAATGATGAACCAAGAAATAAGTGTAGCCTTTTTTTTTTGTTGGCTTTGTCACTGCTCATCATTTACTGAGATCACTAAAAAGTTATTTGTAAGTGGTTTAAACGGAGGTACCCCTGGATCCTCTGTGTGTGTGTGACAGGTCCCTGTGTGATGCTGTGTCTGGCAGATCCCTGTGTGATGCTGTGTCTGACAGGTCCCTGTGTGATGCTGTACAAGCTGTGTCTGACAGGTCCCTGTGTGATGCTGTGTGTGACAGGTCCCTGTGTGATGCTGTGTCTGACAGGTCCCTGTGTGATGCTGTACAAGCTGTGTCTGACAGGTCCCTGTGTGATGCTGTACAAGCTGTGTCTGACAGGTCCCTGTGTGATGCTGTGTCTGACAGGTCCCTGTGTGATGCTGTGTCTGACAGGTCCCTGTGTGATGCTGTACAAGCTGTGTCTGACAGGTCCCTGTGTGATGCTGTATGACAGGTCCCTGTGTGATGCTGTGTCTGACAGGTCCCTGTGTGATGCTGTACAAGCTGTGTCTGACAGGTCCCTGTGTGATGCTGTATGACAGGTCCCTGTGTGATGCTGTGTCTGACATGTCCCTGTGTGATGCTGTGTCTGACAGGTCCCTGTGTGATGCTGTACAAGCTGTGTCTGACAGGTCCCTGTGTGATGCTGTACAAGCTGTGTCTGACAGGTCCCCGTGTGTTGCTGTACAAGCTGTGTCTGACAGGTCCCTGTGTGATGCTGTACAAGCTGTGTCTGACAGGTCCCTGTGTGTTGCTGTACAAGCTGTGTCTGACAGGTCCCTGTGTGATGCTGTACAAGCTGTGTCTGACAGGTCCCTGTGTGATGCTGTACAAGCTGTGTCTGACAGGTCCCTGTGTGATGCTGTACAAGCTGTGTCTGACAGGTCCCTGTGTGATGCTGTACAAGCTGTGTCTGACAGGTCCCCGTGTGTTGCTGTACAAGCTGTGTCTGACAGGTCCCTGTGTGATGCTGTACAAGCTGTGTCTGACAGGTCCCTGTGTGTTGCTGTACAAGCTGTGTCTGACAGGTCCCTGTGTGATGCTGTACAAGCTGTGTCTGACAGGTCCCTGTGTGATGCTGTACAAGCTGTGTCTGACAGGTCCCTGTGTGATGCTGTACAAGCTGTGTCTGACAGGTCCCTGTGTGATGCTGTACAACCTGTGTCTGACAGGTCCCTGTGTGATGCTGTACAAGTTGTGTCTGACAGGTCCCTGTGTGATGCTGTACAAGCTGTGTCTGAGAGATCACTGTGTGATGCTGTGTCTGACAGGTCCCTGTGTGATGCTATACAAGCTGTCTGACAGGTCCCTGTGTGATGCTGTACAAGTTGTGTCTGACAGGTCCCTGTGTGATGCTGTACAAGCTGTGTCTGACAGGTCCCTGTGTGATGCTGTACAAGCTGTGTCTGACAGGTCCCTGTGTGATGCTGTGTCTGACAGGTCCCTGTGTGATGCTATACAAGCTGTCTGACAGGTCCCTGTAATGTTGTGTCTGACAGGTCCCTGTAATGCTGTGTCTGACAGGTCCCTGTGTGATGCTGTACAAGCTGTGTCTGACAGGTCCCTGTGTGATGCTGTGTCTGACAGGTCCCTGTGTGATGCTGTACAAGCTGTGTCTGACAGGTCCCTGTGTGATGCTGTACAAGCTGTGTCTGACAGGTCCCTGTGTGATGCTGTGTCTGACAGCTCCCAGTCAGTTCTGCAGGCAACAACCGCCCTGTGTCCCGGATGCTCAGCATCAGCACATTGGATGAGAGGGAAGAAGGGCTGGCTGCCTGCTCTCTGCCGGAGGACGTGTTGACCCACATTCTGGTGGAGCGACTGCAGGTAAGGCATACATACCATGGAGTGACTGACTGCAGGTAAGGCAAAGATACCATGGAGTAATGACAGGTAAGACATACATACCATGGGGTGATGATAGGTAAGACATACATACCATGGAGTGATGACAGGTAAGACATACATACCATAGAGTGATGACAGGTAAGACATACATACCATGGAGTGATGACAGGTAAGGCATACATACCATGGAGTGATGACAGGTAAGACATACGTACCATGGGGTGATGATAGGTAAGACATACATACCATGGAGTGATGACAGGTAAGGCATACATACCATGGAGTGATGACAGGTAAGGCATACATACCATGGAGTGATGACAGGTAAGGCATACATACCATGGAGTGATGACAGGTAAGACATACATACCATGGAGTGATGATAGGTAAGACATACATACCATGGAGTGATGACAGGTAAGACATACATACCATGGAGTGATGATAGGTAAGACATACATACCATGGAGTGATGACAGGTAAGACATGCATACCATGGGGTGACTGACTGCAGGTAAGACATACATACACGCCACCACATTCACCCGATAGTGTGAGCAGAAAAAAGATCATAGTGGATGGTGTAAAGTATACGAGACTGATGTGTTTATTAGAAAAGTCAACATTCTGGGAAAGTTTCAGTTTCAGTAGCTCAAGGAGGCATCACCGCGTTCGGACAAATCCATATACGCTACACCACATTTGCCAAGCAGATGCCTGACCAGCAGCGTAACCCAACGCGCTCTGGGAAAGAAAGTCTGCTACAGTTCTACTACTTTGGTGTAGATACATAGAGGACTGCTGTGCTAACACTGAACATGTACTGTGTCATTTGGACGAGAAATACAAAGGGCACTTCAGTCACCAAGAGACACATGCATAGGAAACAAATTTCTTTGTAGATCAGACAATGTTTTTTGTTGTTGTTGTTGTTGTTGTTTTAATCAACTCTGAAACCATGCATTCTCATATCGACATTACTTGAAATTACACACTTTGAATAAGATGTTAAAAGAAAGATATACATCAGCAGATTCACTCCAAACTGGTGGCATGCACTTTATTGTCGTCCACAGAAAGCTGAATGAAGTAGGGCTGTTTAAAACCGTTGGTAATTGAAGTGGTCATAACACACAGTACAGCAGGCCCAACTGGCCACAGAAATGCTCCAGTTTTAACTGAAGCTGGGGACGGGCGCAATAGCCGAATGGTTAAAGCGTTGGACTGTCAATCTGAGGGTCCCGGGTCCGAATCATGGTGACGGCGCCTGGTGGGTAAAGGGTGGAGATTTTTACGATCTCCCAGGTCAACATATGTGCAGACCTGCTAGTGCCTGAACCCCCTTCGTGTGTATATGCAAGCAGAAGATCAAATACGCACGTTAAAGATCCTGTAATCCATGTCAGCGTTCGGTGGGTTATGGAAACAAGAACATACCCAGCATGCACACCCCCGAAAACGGAGTATGGCTGCCTACATGGCGGGGTAAAAACGGTCATACACGTAAAAGCCCACTCGTGTGCATACGAGTGAACGCAGAAGAAGAAGAAGAACTGAAGCTGGGGCATTTCGATGCCATGTCCTAACAGAAATCTCCAGCTTGGTTTGCTTTAAACAGCCTGAAGTTATTTTCATTGCTTGAATGTAAGTTCATTAATTGCTAAGTGAAGGCTGCTTTCTGGTAGCATTGGTCATTGCTAAGATATATATTCATTCGCATCATCACCCATCATATTCTGTGCAAACTGGTTTCAGTTTGAGTGTCCTGTCAGTTGCTGAGTACACCAGGAATAGATGAGCAGCATTTGATTCAACACTGAGAGAACTTGGAAAGTGGAACATACCCCTGCCCAACCCTTTTCTATCCTGAAAAGAACTTGTTTGTTATATTATATTGTCTTACTCTTTTTTGTATTTCTCTGTGTGAAATTCGGGCTGCTCTCCCCAGGGAGAGCACGTCACTACACTGACAGCGCCACCAATCTTTTTTGGAATTTTTCCTGCCTGCAGTTTTTGTTGCTGTGGGTTCTTTTACGTGCACTAAGTGCATGCTGCACATGGGACCTTGGTTTATTGTCTTATCCAAATGACTAGCGTCCAGACCACCACTCAAGGTCTAGTGGAGGGAGAGAAAATACTGGCGACTGTGCCGTGATTCGAGCTAGTGCACTTAAATTCTCTCACTTTTCTAGGCAGAGGGGTTACCTGTAGGCCATCACTCCACTATGGTGGTGTGTGTCCATCGAGATCGATGATGACCATCGTTGTCATCCAGCTGGTGGATCGGGGGAGGGTGGTGGTGGGGGATGCTCATGAATCTATCTGTGAATGCGCAGATGGCTGAATAGTCCAATCTGCTCACGAAATGTTCGCTGACAGTTGGGGCAGACAATGACAGGCATATCATTGTCAGGGAGCTTGTTTGCCCGTGACTTTCTGGCCTGCCTCTTCTGAACAGCTGCAGCAGTCCTGTTGGCCTCGCACAACTTGGCACCTTTGTGCACAGCAGCGCGCCATTTTTCACGGTCCACTGCGTTATCTCTGTCCAGGAGAGTCCTTATGTTCCAAGCACCAGTGGTGAGAAGAATGATCCTGGTTGTTTTCTTTTCTTTCTCTTTGTTTCGACGACTGATGTAGGGTCCCCGCCAGCCGCGGTATGCTGGTAGGGTGATATGGAGCAGGCAATGTTTAGGGCACCTTTTCTAGCCCCTTCCTCATGCCATAGAGGTGAGCAGTGTATTCCTAAAGAGGGCTGCTCAGACGGCTGCCGAGCTCCATTGCTGCTCCTGTCGATGAAGAACGACCTTATGGCCTGAGCCGCCTGTATGCAGGTCTGCGGCTGCAACTGCCAGTGTACCCACACCTGTCGTTTCGTCGCTCGCCTGTCGCCACAGGACTTGGGGGGTGATGAAAGGATGAAGGATGAAAGGTCATTAAGGATGACTGATGACTTGCGCGATGAGTTTGTTTAAAGTGAAGAGGAGTTGCGCAACGTCGACCTCACTCTCTCGTCCGGGTCCACCAATTTCCAGTGGCAAGACTAAGTCGAGACGACTGGAGGATGAGCACGGATGCAGTGGATGACCAAGATATCCTTTCGGTGTCTCATCTTGCTCTCTGCACTCCACAGTGCGTTGCTGTAACCACCTTCCTCTCCGTTGAACCGATAGGTTTCTTCCGCAGATTCTGCCGGATCCAGACTTCACATGCATGGGTAGACACACCCCGGGGGCCAACTGCGTGTGACTCCACTATATTGTCAATAAGAAATGGTGTGTATGGACAATGACACCCATCAGATGATGTCTGTGTTTCAGCGGGAGGACTGTCGCTTTGGGGTGGTGTTTGATGGCCTGGAGAGCCTCTTTGTCGCCAGTCTGTTTACTGCCGCCAACATCATCTTCAAGGCGCTCAACAACCGCCGCTACATCTTCTTCTGCTCCCTCAAACTGGACTACACCACTTATCTGGAGCTGGAGAAAGGACTGGATGAAGCAAGAGGTCAGAAAATGTGCTTTGTACTCTCTTTAAAGACCAAAATGTAGGTTGGTTTGTTCTCGATTATTATTATTGTAATACAGGGCACACCTGTTTAAATGAAATCTGATAGCTACACCTTTTCAGTTAATGGCGGCTTATCTGTGTGCAAAATACAAATACGGGCCATTCAAGACCAATCCACAAGCATTGTAGAGGGTGAGGGGAAGGTGGCAGAATGATTAAGACGCTCATTTGCCAGTGAAGAGTCCGTGAGGGTGTGGGTTTGAATCCAGCTCTCACCCTCTCTCCCGTGTTTGACTGGAAAATCAAACTCAGCATCTAGTCATTTGGATGAGACGACAAACTGAGTTCCTGTGTGCAGCACACACTTGGCGCACTGTAGAAGAACTTAATGGCAACAACAGTGTTGTCCTGTGGCAAAACTCAGTGAAAGAAATCCACTCTGATAGGTACACAAATATATATATGCATGCACTCACGGCCTGACTAAGTGCGTTGGGTCATGCTGCTGGTCAGGCATCTGCCTATTCAACTTTGACTGAGTCACCAACCCAGTGTTTAATATTATTGACTTTGTTGTGTGTGAGTGTGTGTTTTTTTTCATTGACTTTATAACTTGTCGTTTCTTTCTTTTGGTTCATGGGCCTAACATGTGCGATTGTGAGAATTTTGACATTTGAATTATCACATTTTTTTTGTTCTTGGTGTATGTTCTCCCTGTCGGATGTATATGTTTTGTCTGTGACCCAATTAGAAGAAAAAATGTTAAATTGGTGGTGGGACCTTATGCACTGTATTGCCGTTTAGGCCAGAAATTATGGTACTCTGCACATGTCAAATTTTTGACATTAAAAAAAAAAAAGTAGAAATGTGTTGCTGTCTGTGAGTTTGTGGTGGGCGTTGCAGAGAGGTTTCTGCGGGAGAAAGAGGACGAGGAACGGAAGAGGATTACGGAGATGGATGAGGACGAGTACGAAGCCCTCACTCAGCAAGAGAAGAACCATGTGGACAAGACACGCCTTTACCTCAAGAGAAAGCACATGAAAAGGTCCCTTCACCTCTCTTTCTTTCTCTCTCTCTCTCCATCCTCAAGAGACAGTGCATGAAAAGGTCCCTTCACCTCTCTCTCTCTCTCTCTCTCTCCATCCTCAAGAGACAGTGCATGAAAAGGTCCCTTCACCTCTCTCTCTCTCTCTCTCTCTCTCTCTCTCTCTCTCCATCCTCAGGAGACAGTGCATGAAAAGGTCCCTTCACCTCTCTCTCTCTCTCTCTCTCTCTCCATCCTCAGGAGACAGTGCATGAAAAGGTCCCTTCACCTCTCTCTCTCTCTCTCTCTCTCTCTCTCTCTCTCTCTCTCTCTCTCTCTCTCTCTCCATCCTCAAGAGATAGTGCATGAAAAGGTCCCTTCACCTCTCTTTCTTTGTCTCTCTCTCTCTCTTTCTCTCTGTCTCTCTGTCTCTCTTTATCTCTGTCTCTTTCTCTCTCTTTCTCTCTCTCCATCTCTCTATCTCTATCTCTATCTCCATCCTCAAGAGACAGTGCATGAAAAGGTCCCTTCACCTCTCTCTCTCTCTCTGTCTCTCTCTCTCTCTTTGTCTCTCTCTTTCTCTTTCTCTCTCTCTTTCTCTCTGTCTCTCTCTCTCTCTCTCCATCCTCAAGAGACAGTGCATGAAAAGGTCCCTTCACCTCTCTCTCTCTCTCTTTCTGTCTCTCTGTCTCTGTCTCTCTCTCTCTCTCCATCCTCAAAAGACAGTGCATGAAAAGGTCCCTTCACCTCTCTTTCTCTCTCTCTCTCTCTCTCTCTCTCTCTCCATCCTCAAGAGACAGTGGACAAAAAGGTCCCTTCACCTCTCTCTCTCTCTCTCTCTCTCTCTCTCTCTCTCTCTCTCTCTCTCTCTCTCTCTCTCTCTCTCTCTCTCTCTCCATCCTCAAGAGACAGTGCACAAAAAGGTCCCTTCACCTCTCTCTCTCTCTCTCTCTCTCTCTCTCTCTCCATCCTCAAGAGACAGTGCACAAAAAGGTCCCTTCACCTCTCTCTCTCTCTCTCTCTCTCTCTCTCTCTCTCTCTCTCTCTCTCTCTCCCTCCATCCTCAAGAGACAGTGCACAAAAAGGTCCCTTCACCTCTCTCTCTCTCTCTCTCTCTCTCCATCCTCAACAGACAGTGCACAAAAAGGTCCCTTCACCTCTTTGTCTCTCTCTCTCTCTCTCTCTCCATCCTCAACAGACAGTGCACAAAAAGGTCCCTTCACCTCTTTGTCTCTCTCTCTCTCTCTCTCTCTCTCTCTCCATCCTCAACAGACAGTGCACAAAAAGGTCCCTTCACCTCTTTGTCTCTCTCTCTCTCTCTCTCTCTCTCTCTCCATCCTCAACAGACAGTGCACAAAAAGGTCCCTTCACCTCTTTGTCTCTCTCTCTCTCTCTCTCCATCCTCAACAGACAGTGCACAAAAAGGTCCCTTCACCTCTTTGTCTCTCTCTCTCTCTCTCTCTCCATCCTCAACAGACAGTGCACAAAAAGGTCCCTTCACCTCTTTGTCTCTCTCTCTCTCTCTCTCTCCATCCTCAACAGACAGTGCACAAAAAGGTCCCTTCACCTCTTTGTCTCTCTCTCTCTCTCCATCCTCAAGAGACAGTGCACAAAAAGGTCCCTTCACCTCTCTTTCTTTGTCTCTCTGGGTCTGGAAAAAAATGTATATGTGCTACATTTTTTGTTTGGGTTTTTTTTGGTTTTTTTTGTTGTTGATTATCTCTTTACCAATTACTCATGTACAATGCAGACTATTCTGTTTGGCTGAGTGAAACACGTGTATGTTTATTTGCAGATGGGACTTCCCCATTGTATCCCCCTCTCCTATTTTGTGCATGGACCGTTGGCCTTCAGAATGAAACTTGTGTCAATGTCTGTCTCTCCGTCTTGTGAATTGTGTATTTCCTCCTCTCTCTTCTGCTCTTCTGTTTCTGTACATCTATACTACCCCTGCTTCTTGTTCAACCGCCCCCTCCCTGCCTCCTCAGTTTCTGAAGTGAACAAGTGAATGTGCTTCCATGACAGAAAATGCATGCTTGCATAGCTAGCGGTGTGTTGTTTGTATGTGTGTGGTGTTCCGTTCAGAGTGGTCAGATGTGTACTGTGCCTGTTTTTGCTGGTCTCCATAGTTCCTCCTCCACTTTCAGGGGCATGGGAGAGGGGAAAGTTGTCCGTGTCTTTGTCTCTGTCCCCAGCCCCGTCTGCCGTAACTGTGTCAGTGTCTGTGTGTTTATGTGTGTGTGTGTGTGTGTGTGTGTGTGTGTTATCAGGGAGCAGGAGGAGAAAGAGAGGAAAGAACGAGAAAGAGAAGAGGAGGAGCGCCGCAAGGAAGAGGAGCAGCAGCTGCAGTGAGTGGGGGTGGGAGGGTGCAGGGGGCAGGGGGGGGGGGGGAGGGGTTGCGGCAGTTGGAACAGTAGGAGCATGTTCTGGATGAACAGATCAAAGTCCTTTTTGACTCACTTGCGTTGGGTTGTCTGCGTGTGTGTTTGTGTATGTCTTGTGTGTCCATGGTAAACTTTAACATTGTCATTTTTTCTTGGAAAAAAAAACACACACTGTGTCTGCCAATACAAAATTTGGATTAAACATAATGGAAAAAAAATCTTCACAGTCATACCAATAATAGGTTGTAGGTCTTCCGGGTTGAGCTGTATTTCCGGATCATGAATGGTTTCTTTCATTGAGGATCGGGATGCAGAAAATCACAATTGATGTTTGAGTTTGAAGACCGTATGACCTCGTTTTTCTTGTTTGCAATTAAAAGAAAAGAAATATAAATTCTGGACTTAACAGATACAGTGACACTAACTACAACATTGACATGTTTACAGCGTATGAATATTTTTAAGTGGATACTGAATTAAGTTGAAGGAACATAAAAGAGAAATTGAATGGACCGGTTTATAGTTTGCTGTAAGCCTGTTGAACAAGGATCTCCGCATATCTGGAGAAAACAGCTTCATGTTGTGGTGTGCCTCATGCTCAGACGATGGCAACTTCTCCTTTGCCGCAGACTTTAAAGAATTTCTTAAATAATCTAAATACACCAAAATAACATGATTTAAATGGTGTTATCACCTCAAATACCATAATCAATTTATCACGCTAAAAAATATAAGTTTAAATATGTTGTAACTCCAGTGGTTGGCGCACTTTAGCACTATGAGTAAGTCTACTTACTTTCAACCCGAATAAGCTGGTTCAAACCTGCTAATACACCCCTTTTTTTTCCCCCCTTAAGCTTTTTGATATTAAATACAGATCACAATTTAACCATCTAGATTTGTTTGTTTTATTACTGGATAAATTGTATATCACAAGTGAGTCATGAAGGCCTTGCCTCTCTTGTTTTGTATACCCCTTTTTTTTTCAAATTTAACGTCAAAACAGGAACAACATGTCATTAAGATGAGTTGCGTGGCTTACAGTACAGAAGGAAATAAGTATATATGTGTCCTGGTAATGCCACAGTTGTGCCGGTGTGGGTGACTGCCGTCAGGTTCCCATGGCAATGTACATTGTGGGGTCTCGTTCTTGTCTTCTACTGAAACAGTTGTTTTTACATGTGCATATGAAAAGCTTTCCCTGGAGCAGTATTAAATCCAGTATGTCATCTTGTTTCTGGTTTTTCTTCGAACAGCTGAATAGAACTGCTTCAGCATTTCTTCTTCCTCTTGTTCTTTGTTCGTGGGCTGCAACTCCCATGTTCACTCGTCTGCACGAGTGGGCTTTTATGTGTATGACCATTTTTACTCCACCATGTAGACAGCTATATTCTGTTTTCAGGGGTGTGCATGCTGGGTGTGTTCTGGTTTCCATAACCCACCAAACGCTGACATGGATTACAGGATCTTTAGCATGCATATTTGATCTTCTGCTCGCGTATACACATGAAGGAGGTTCAGGCACAAGCTAGTCTGCGCATATGTTGACCTGGGAGATCGGGAAAATCTCCCTCCTTTACCCACCAGGTGCTGTTTTCGAGATTCAAACCCAGGACCCTCAGATTGATGCTTTGACCACTCGGCTATTGCCCCTGTTGGCTTCAGCATTGAAAAAATAACCAGTCACTGTGGTGACATTTCACTTTAGAAACATTTTGTAAGTGAGTAGTGGAAGCAAGATAAGGTAAAACTGGCACTCCCATAAGTGGTCTTCTCCTGCTGCTGCTTTCATTGGGTTGCAACTCCTGTGTTCACCTGTTTGGATGAGTATCACTGTTTTTACCCTGCCTTGTAGGTACCTGCTGTTTGTTTTCAGAGGTGTGCTTTTTGGGGGTTTTGCTTTTCTCCATGTAAGTACACACAAAGAGTATTCAGGCATTGAAATGTCTGCGCATGTATTGACCTTGAAGATTTGAAAAATCTCAGTCTATTACCCTCCAGGTGCTGTGACCAGGAGTTGAACCGAGACACTTAGATCAAAAGTCCAGCGCTCTGACCACGTGGCTATTGCAACTGTTGTCCCACGTAGTGACTGACTGAATCTCCCCAGTAATAGAAGCTGCATGTCGTTATTGAAACATCTTTGATTTCGGTTGCTGTCCCCTCGTCTTTGCACGTCTCTGCCGCTGTCCTTTTCTGACCTCCCTGTGATTCCCGTGCCTCCCCATGGTGTGACCCTGTCTGTGTTGTGCTGCCCTGTGCTGTTTTGCCAGTGCCAAGAGCAAAAAGTCCAAGAAGAAAGGGGAGGGCGGCAAAGAGAAGCGGGGAAACGATTCCTCAGACAGGATACATGCTGGCAGGCATTCCGACGGCAGCATGCATCATGGGGAGCCTGAAAAGTGAGTGATGTATCCAGTTTGCTGCTGAGTTTCTTTACACGGTAAAAAAACACCACCACCACCACCACCAACAACAAAACCCCAACAAACATCTCATTCAGCTTATCTAAGTTTTGAAGAAGAGACGGTTGGATGGGTGTCCTGTGTGTGGTTTACAGGAAGAAGAGAGGGTTGGATGGGTGTCCTGTGTGTGGTTTACAGGAAGAAGAGAGGGTTGGATGGGTGTCCTGTGTGTGGTTTACAGGAAGAAGAGGGGGTTGGATGGGTGTCCTGTGTGTGGTTTACAGGAAGAAGAGAGGGTTGGATGGGTGTCCTGTGTGTGGTTTACAGGAAGAAGAGAGGGTTGGATGGGTGTCCTGTGTGTGGTTTACAGGAAGAAGAGAGGGTTGGATGGGTGTCCTGTGTGTGGTTTACAGGAAGAAGAGAGGGTTGGATGGGTGTCCCGTGTGTGGTTTACAGGAAGAAGAGAGGGTTGGATGGGTGTCCTGTGTGTGGTTTACAGGAAGAAGAGGGGGTTGGATGGGTGTCCTGTGTGGTTTACAGGAAGAAGAGGGGGTTGGATGGGTGTCCTGTGTGTGGTTTACAGGAAGAAGAGGGGGTTGGATGGGTGTCCTGTGTGGTTTACAGGAAGAAGAGAGGGTTGGATGGGTGTCCTGTGTGTGGTTTACAGGAAGAAGAGAGGGTTGGATGGGTGTCCTGTGTGTGGTTTACAGGAAGAAGAGGGGGTTGGATGGGTGTCCTGTGTGTGGTTTACAGGAAGAAGAGGGGGTTGGATGGGTGTCCTGTGTGTGGTTTACAGGAAGAAGAGGGGGTTGGATGGGTGTCCTGTGTGTGGTTTACAGGAAGAAGAGAGGGTTGGATGGGTGTCCTGTGTGTGGTTTACAGGAAGAAGAGAGGGTTGGATGGGTATCCTGTGTGTGGTTTACAGGAAGAAGAGGGGGTTGGATGGGTGTCCTGTGTGTGGTTTACAGGAAGAAGAGAGGGTTGGATGGGTGTCCTGTGTGTGGTTTACAGGAAGAAGAGGGAGTTGGATGGGTGTCCTGTGTGTGGTTTACAGGAAGAAGAGGGGGTTGGATGGGTGTCCTGTGTGGTTTACAGGAAGAAGAGGGGGTTGGATGGGTGTCCTGTGTGTGGTTTACAGGAAGAAGAGGGGGTTGGATGGGTGTCCTGTGTGTGGTTTACAGGAAGAAGAGAGGGTTGGATGGGTGTCCTGTGTGTGGTTTACAGGAAGAAGAGGGGGTTGGATGGGTGTCCTGTGTGTGGTTTACAGGAAGAAGAGGGGGTTGGATGGGTGTCCTGTGTGTGGTTTACAGGAAGAAGAGAGGGTTGGATGGGTGTCCTGTGTGTGGTTTACAGGAAGAAGAGGGGGTTGGATGGGTGTCCTGTGTGTGGTTTACAGGAAGAAGACAGGGTTGGATGGGTGTCCTGTGTGTGGTTTACAGGAAGAAGAGAGGGTTGGATGGGTGTCCTGTGTGTGGTTTACAGGAAGAAGAGAGGGTTGGATGGGTGTCCTGTGTGTGGTTTACAGGAAGAAGAGAGGGTTGGATGGGTGTCCTGTGTGTGGTTTACAGGAAGAAGAGGGGGTTGGATGGGTGTCCTGTGTGTGGTTTACAGGAAGAAGAGGGGGTTGGATGGGTGTCCTGTGTGTGGTTTACAGGAAGAAGAGGGGGTTGGATGGGTGTCCTGTGTGGTTTACAGGAAGAAGAGGGTGTTGGATGGGTGTCCTGTGTGTGGTTTACAGGAAGAAGAGAGGGTTGGATGGGTGTCCTGTGTGGTTTACAGGAAGAAGAGAGGGTTGGATGGGTGTCCTGTGTGTGGTTTACAGGAAGAAGAGAGGGTTGGATGGGTGTCCTGTGTGTGGTTTACAGGAAGAAGAGGGTGTTGGATGGGTGTCCTGTGTGTGGTTTACAGGAAGAAGAGGGGGTTGGATGGGTGTCCTGTGTGTGGTTTACAGGAAGAAGAGGGGGTTGGATCAATGTCCTGTGTGTGGTTTACAGGAAGAAGAGAGGGTTGGATGGGTGTCCTGTGTGTGGTTTACAGGAAGAAGAGAGGGTTGGATGGGTGTCCTGTGTGTGGTTTACAGGAAGAAGAGAGGGTTGGATCGATGTCCTGTGTGTGGTTTACAGGAAGAAGAGAGGGTTGGATCGATGTCCTGTGTGTGGTTTACAGGAAGAAGAGAGGGTTGGATGGGTGTCCTGTGTGTGGTTTACAGGAAGAAGAGAGGGTTGGATGGGTGTCCTGTGTGTGGTTTACAGGAAGAAGAGGGGGTTGGATCAATGTCCTGTGTGTGGTTTACAGGAAGAAGAGGGGGTTGGATGGGTGTCCTGTGTGTGGTTTACAGGAAGAAGAGAGGGTTGGATGGGTGTCCTGTGTGTGGTTTACAGGAAGAAGAGGGGGTTGGATGGGTGTCCTGTGTGTGGTTTACAGGAAGAAGAGGGGGTTGGATGGGTGTCCTGTGTGTGGTTTACAGGAAGAAGAGGGGGTTGGATGGGTGTCCTGTGTGTGGTTTACAGGAAGAAGAGGGGGTTGGATGGGTGTCCTGTGTGTGGTTTACAGGAAGAAGAGAGGGTTGGATCGATGTCCTGTGTGTGGTTTACAGGAAGAAGAGGGGGTTGGATGGGTGTCCTGTGTGTGGTTTACAGGAAGAAGAGAGGGTTGGATGGGTGTCCTGTGTGTGGTTTACAGGAAGAAGAGGGGGTTGGATGGGTGTCCTGTGTGTGGTTTACAGGAAGAAGAGAGGGTTGGATGGGTGTCCTGTGTGTGGTTTACAGGAAGAAGAGGGGGTTGGATGGGTGTCCTGTGTGTGGTTTACAGGAAGAAGAGGGGGTTGGATGGGTGTCCTGTGTGTGGTTTACAGGAAGAAGAGGGGGTTGGATGGGTGTCCTGTGTGTGGTTTACAGGAAGAAGAGGGGGTTGGATGGGTGTCCTGTGTGTGGTTTACAGGAAGAAGAGAGGGTTGGATGGGTGTCCTGTGTGTGGTTTACAGGAAGAAGAGGGGGAAAGATGCGAAGAAACTAGAGACGGTGGTGTCCATGGAGATGATGGTGACTGAAGAGCTGGATCCCGTCAAGGAAGCTGGTGTGCTCCTGCAGAGAAGGTGGCCTGTGCTGTTTCGTTCTCGCATCTTTCCTTCCTCTGTTGACAGTGTGGACATCGTGGTTCATCTCTCATTAACCATTACTGGCTTGTTGTGGATTGAGATTTGACAGACGTGTATTAGTGTGTGTTTGTGTGCGCGCAGTGCTCAGCTTATATCACAGATTGACTCAAACTAACGATTGGGCCAACAGCAAAGCGAGATCTGTATGATCAGTAGTTTCTCCATTTCAGTACGAAGTCATTGGCAGCTCAGTCTCACGTGAAGAACTGTGCTTCTCAAACTAGGAGGCAAGATTGCACTGGCTTTTAGTGCTGCAGCCTTGGAGGGTTAGTTGGCCTTTTGGAACCATCCCAACGCCGACCGTCCTAAAAACCCTCTTGGCCATGAGCGCGCAGATTAATGTGAGCAAGACACTCTCCACGATAATCAACTTCTGGCCCAGATAGCAGGGACAGCAGTTAAGATAAGATAAGATAAGAATAACTTTATTATCTCCAACTGGAGAAATTTGGTCAGGTGCATTATCACAACACAGACAAGTAAACAACACGGGGACCATAACTGTAAAAGTCAAAAACAGCTTTTACGAATATTATGAAGATACAAATGTAAAAAAAAAAATCACATACACCGTTTCATACATCCATCCATCCACACACTGCAGGTAATAACTAAAGAATTAAGAAACATTATTTGAATATAATTATAAACATAGCCTGCTATACTGCACATTGATTATAATAGACAGATAAGATAAGAATAAAGATAAATTGCGGAAAACCGCAACCAGATAATCAGCACACAACCACACACCCCCACTCCCCACCCACCCCACACACGCAGATTACTGTGTTGCCTCCTCTACTGTTGTCAAGGTCAAAGTCAGACAAGACTGACCATCATACATGAACATGTTACAAGGTTGAGGGACTTGTTGAATGAAGCTACTGCTGACAAGACATTGGAGAACGGGCGTGTGTGAGTGATGCCCATGTCTGAGAACAGTGGAGAATTGGGGGGGGGGGGGGGTAATGCCCATGACAGAGAACACTGGAGAATGGAGGGTGTGTGAGTGATGCCCATGACAGAGAACACTGGAGAATGGAGGGTGTGTGAGTGATGCCCATGACAGAGAACACTGGAGAATGGAGGGTGTGTGAGTGATGCCCATGACAGAGAACACTGGAGAATGGAGGGTGTGTGAGTGAGTGATGCCCATGACAGAGAACACTGGAGAATGGAGGGTGTGTGTGTGAGTGATGCCCATGACAGAGAACACTGGAGAATGGAGGGTGAGTGAGTGATGCCCATGACCGAGAACACTGGAGAATGGAGGGTGTGTGAGTGATGCCCATGACAGAACACTGGAGAATGGAGGGTGAGTGAGTGATGCCCATGACAGAGAACACTGGAGAATGGAGGGTGTGTGAGTGATGCCCATGACAGAACACTGGAGAATGGAGGGTGTGTGAGTGATGCCCATGACAGAGAACACTGGAGAATGGAGGGTGTGTGAGTGATGCCCATGACAGAGAACACTGGAGAATGGAGGGTGTGTGAGTGATGCCCATGACAGAACACTGGAGAATGGAGGGTGAGTGAGTGATGCCCATGACCGAGAACACTGGAGAATGGAGGGTGTGTGAGTGATGCCCATGACAGAGAACACTGGAGAATGGAGGGTGTGTGAGTGAGTGATGCCCATGACAGAGAACACTGGAGAATGGAGGGTGTGTGAGTGATGCCCATGACAGAACACTGGAGAATGGAGGGTGTGTGAGTGATGCCCATGACAGAGAACACTGGAGAATGGAGGGTGTGGGAGTGATGCCCATGACAGAACACTGGAGAATGGAGGGTGTGTGAGTGATGCCCATGACCGAGAACACTGGAGAATGGAGGGTGTGGGAGTGATGCCCATGACAGAACACTGGAGAATGGAGGGTGTGTGAGTGATGCCCATGACAGAGAACACTGGAGAATGGAGGGTGTGTGAGTGATGCCCATGACAGAACACTGGAGAATGGAGGGTGTGTGAGTGATGCCCATGACAGAGAACACAGGAGAATGGTGTGGGGGGATGGGGGGTGGGGGGTGGGGTGAGTGATGCCCATGACTGGCTGTGTGTGCCCTGCAGGTTCCAGAACGTGGAGCAGGCGCAGAAGGAACTGTGCACTCTGGTGGAGCTGTGGGACCGCACCACTCTACAGCTGAGATTTCCACCCGGTTTCATAGAGCACATGGAGGACGAACCTGTCAAGAAAAGCAAGGGAAAAGGTAGGGAGGGGGAGGGGCTTACTTGTCCTCCACCGCTTTAGATGGGCCACATCCTGAGACTGTCAGATGTTGGTGTGTAAGCCCTCCATTTCTGGCAATCCCACGATTTCTCTCAAAGTGGGAGAAACCGTGGGATTGCAAGAAAGTGTGGTTGTTCCCCTCCCACGTTTTCTCTTAATTGTGAGAAATCTTGGGCTTACATGGTTTCTGTAGAAAGAAAAAAAAATAAAAAAAAAACAGGAACTACAGGCACAAGAAGCTGTTATTATCTTGACTGGAGTTTGGATTGTGTTCCTGTTCCTGTTCAGCGTCAGTGTGACTTAGGACAGAAAGGTTCTGACTGGACTGAGAGAGTAAGGTAACTTGTGAAGAGTTTTATGCATGAATATGTATGAAGGCATGAACTTGTATGAATTAAGATAAGATAGAGATACCAAGGGTTGTTTATTCAAACCAAAGCTTGGAAACATGATGTACATGTCTTGCAGCTCTCATTTGGGACTTCAGTCATGTTTTGTCCCTTATATGACAAGCTCTTGTTATTGGTGCTTACATTACAGTTATGAAACATTAGCACTGAACGTTTTCAGGTGACATATCTGGATGTTTCAATTTCAGTGATTGGAGGTTCCACTGCTTCTGTATGTGCAGGTGAAAAGGCAGAAAAAGAAAAGCAAAAACATCAGGTAAATGATTCCATAACCCAGGCACCACTTTTAGTTTCTCCGTCTCTCCGTGTTTCTTTGACTGCGCCTGCCTCTGCCTCCTCTTTCATCTGTCTCCTTGATGTCTTCTCTCACACATGGAACATTTTTCACTTCACATGTTTGTATTTGTATTTGGATTTCTTTTTATCACAACAGATTTCTCTGTGTGAAATTCGGGCTGCTCTCCCCAGGGAGAGCGCATCGCTACACTACAGCGCCACCCATTTTTTTGTATTTTTTCCTGCGTGCAGTTTTATTTGTTTTTCCTATTGCAGTGGATTTTTCTACAGAATTTTGCCAGGAGCAACCCTTTTGTTGCCGTGGGTTCTTTTACGTGCGCTAAGTCCATGCTGCACACGGGACCTCGGTTTATCGTCTCATCCGAATGACTAGCGTCCAGACCACCACTCAAGGTCTAGTGGAGGGGGAGAAAATATCAGCGGCTGAGCCGTGATTCGAACCAGCACGCTCAGATTCTCTCGCTTCCTAGGCGGACGCGTTACCTCTAGGCCATCACTCCACACGTTGAGCGGTGGACTAATAGTAAGGCGTCCGCTTTGGAAGCAAGAGAATCTGAGCTTATGGCATCGAATCCTGCACTTGCCAATTTTTCTCACCCTCCACTAGGCCTTGAGTGGTGGTCTGGATGCAAGTAAATCAGATGAGACGATAAACTGAGGTCCCATTTATGTGTGTAGCAAGCACTTTGTGCACATAAAAGAAACCACAGCAACAAGAGTTTCCTGAAAATGAAATAAAAGCATTTACTCATGCAGTGTCAGTGGAATGGAGAAACAAAAAGTTTTCCATATAAACAAAATAGTCTCAAAGTCTGTGACCTTTCATGCCCTGCTCTCATGGTGACCTCAGTTTCGATACCCCTCCACTTCCGTGCTTGGGGTGAGTCCTGTCAGTGTTGTCAGTGTCGGCAGATTCATGGGGGGGCTGTTGTTTGAGGGACGTGGTGGCGGTCTCCACTCTGGGAGAGACGCTCACTCAGTCTGGCTCCGCGACTAAGCCATTATTGTCGTTAGTAGGGGGCTTAGTAGGTGGTGTCCTAAGTACGTTAAAACAGAACAGGCACCACTGAACACCACTGAAGTGACTCAGCAGCAGTGCAGGGTCTCCTCTGGTGTGTGGCCTCCAGGCGACCTAACATCGATGGCTCCCTGTGGACTGCCGACGCTGGAACTGCGACGGACAAACCCGGGTGTGGCCGTGTATGGGGGAATCTAAATGAGCGGTGTGGGAGTAATGCCACTGAAACGGCGCAGATGATGGGGCAGCAAAAAA
Organism: Babylonia areolata; assembly: GCF_041734735.1. Classification (NCBI taxonomy): domain Eukaryota; kingdom Metazoa; phylum Mollusca; class Gastropoda; order Neogastropoda; family Buccinidae; genus Babylonia; species Babylonia areolata. The sequence continues at coordinate 44,457,038 of NC_134901.1, read as the reverse complement.
AAAAAAAAAAAGTTTTCCACCATTTGTTTTGTGTGATGCATTGTATTTGTTGATTAACTGATCACTTTTGTCCACCCCACCCATATTTTCATTGTCTCTGACTAGTTGTGGCTGTCTGACATTGATTTTTCTAAAAAAAAATTCCCCAGAACTTTTGATCTGTGATTAACAAAGCCGGATCTATTTGCTGTATGAGTTGCTGACAGAAGTGAAACAGTTTTGTTGTCTCTCTATTGCATAGAAAGTATGTCCACTGGCTGCAAATATTGGTTGATGTCAGCCCTTGTTTTGACATCCTCCAGGTAGACTCCAGGTTCAAAAGGGGGAGAGGGTTCTGTGATCCTGGATCTTCCGTGTTGTAACCTGCATTCCAGTAACAAGAAGCGAAAATCCTTTTTTTTTTTCTTTTTCAGCTGATAGAAATGTGCACCCAAAAATGATGCACACACTCACAAACACACACACACACACACACACTAACACACTAACACACACTAACACACACACATTCACAATTGGCATTACCATGTTGCACGCACACACTCACAAACACACAAACATACACACACACACACTCACTCACACACACATTCACCATTGGCATTACCATGTTGCACACACGCATGCATGCATGCATGCACACAACCACATGCATGCATGCACACAACCTTGTATGCAAGGGAAAAAAGCACACACACACACACACACACACACACACACACACACACACACACACACACACACACACATGCTTGCACGCACACGCACACACAGATTGTCATGTGAAAAATGCATAAATCGTGGACACACATGATTACGACCTGCGCAGTATCCATGTAGTTCATACAATTGTTCAGTTTGTCTTGAATTCTCATAGCGAAGCACTTGCTCGTCCGCAAGCAAAAACTGGGTCAGTCTGCTAGATCCAGCATGTTAGGTGTCGAAGCAGAATTATATGTTTATATGTTATTGACTGTCATATGATCAATAAAACCAATAAGACACATAAAAAATAAGCCGAAAAATTATTTCCAGTGACCAGTTTTCATCATTTGTGTGTCACAATGGTAATATCTTTAATTAACGGAGGTCGAATGATGAAATGGACGAAGGGAGATAGGGTCTTCATCTGTATCACTGTCAGACGTGGCATCCTGTAGCTCCCAGGTCTTTTCATCAGAGCTATCGAAGGCTTGGTTTTCATAGAAAGAGTCGTTTGAAGTCGTATTGCAGGAAAAATTGGCGAGCACTTGCTGGGTCAAATGTCAAAATTCAAGATGGTGTCGGAAGCGAAAGCATGTGGCGAACTTCTCCTTTGACATAGATTCAGGACAATATTTTTTAAAGATAATACTTATATTCATGATAAATGCGTGTGTTTAGGTTTATTTTAGTGAACAAATGCTTCTATTAACGAAAAGGTGTTTTTATGTATGATAACTTCCAAAATTTCTCCATCGATCACCGGTGATGGAAAACCAAGGGAAAAAACTGCACGGAGTTAAGCGAATGACTGACTGTGTAGTTGGCGTCCTCGTTCAGTGAGCTGGCAGTGGAGGGTGAAGGGGAGGAGGTGGCGTGGCGTGTGCCTCACATCCAGGTGGACTGCTCGGACCCCAGCTGTCCCCCGTGGCAGAAGATCCTGGACATGGGAGTGCTGCCTTCCAAGGAGGAGGTCAGGCTGCAAGACAGGGAAACCATGCCCTGTACAGAAACTCTACTGTCATTACTGTGCATGTGGAGAGTCTGTGTGTGTGTGTGTGTGTGATTGTGTGAATGTCTGTGTGTGTGAGATTGTGTATGTGTGTGTGTGTGAGATTGTGTGTGTATGTGAGTGTGTGTGTGGAGAGTCTGTGTGTGTGTGTGTGTGTGTGATTGTGTGAATGTGTGTGTGTGTGTGTGTGAGATTGTGTGTGTGTGTGTGTGAGATTGTGTGTGTATGTGAGTGTGTGTGTGTGAGTGTGTGCTCCTCCTCTTCAGAAAGTGAAATATAAGAATGTTGCAAGACAGTGTATAAGCATGCTTGTACACACAGTCTTACGCATGTGCATGAAAAACATCATGAGCTCAGACACACACACACGCACTCACACACACATGCGCGCGCGCGCGCACACACACACACACACACACACTGCTCTGATCCTCAGTATGATTTTTATGTTGATGGTTTGTTAGCCTCCAGCGTGTGTGTGTGTTTGTGTGCGTATGCATGCGTGCATGTGTATGTATCTGTGTGCGTGCATGTGTGTGTGTGTGTGTGTGTGCAGGTTCTGGAGGGGATAGGTCAGGGTGCTGAGGGCCTGCCCAACCCTCCCCCCGCCACCCTGGCTGTGGTGTCCTTCCCCACCCGTCGCAGGCCCTGCCCCCCAGCCGACCGCGCCATGTTCGTGCTGTCAGAGTGCCCGCCAGAGGAACAGTAAGACCACTGCTGATGCTCTCTGTCTGTTCCTGTCAGGGGTTTGTAGTGTGAAGAAAAGGGTGTTCAGTGCCACAGGCACAGCCAGGTTGGACGCTTTGAGAGTGCCTGCCAGAGGAACAGTAAGACCACTGCTGATGCTCTCTGTCTGTTCCTGTCAGGGGTTTGTAGTGTGAAGAAAAGGGTGTTCAGTGCCACGGGCACAGCCAGGTTGGACGCTTTGAGAGTGCCTGCCAGAGGAACAGTAAGACCACTGCTGATGCTGTCCTGTCAGGGGTTTGTAGTGTGAAGAAAAGGGTGTTCAGTGCCACGGGCACAGCCAGGTTGGATGCTTTGAGAGTGCCTGCCAGAGGAACGGTAAGACCACTGCTGATGCTGTCCTGTCAGGGGGTTGTAGTGTGAAGAAAAGGGTGTTCAGTGCCACGGGCACAGCCAGGTTGGATGCTTTGAGAGTGCCTGCCAGAGGAACGGTAAGACCACTGCTGATGCTCTCTGTCTGTTCCTGTCAGGGGGTTGTAGTGTGAAGAAAAGGGTGTTCAGTGCCACGGGCAGAGCCAGGTCGGATGCTTTGAGAGTGCCCGCCAGAGGAACAGTAAGACCACTGCTGATGCTCTCCTGTCAGGGGTTTGTAGTGTGAAGAAAAGGGTGTTCAGTGCCACGGGCACAGCCAGGTTGGACTCTTTGAGAGTGCCTGCCAGAGGAACGGTAAGACCAGCTTTCATTCTCTTTGTGTGTGGTGTCATTTTCCTTTGGTTAGCCTAGTTTCCTTGTTCACTGCCAGGTCTAGTTGTTGGTGGGTTTTTTTTGGGTGTGTGTGTGTGTGTGTGTGTGTGCCCCAGAAGTTTGGGGACATGCTGTTGTCTGTGTTTGATGATGATGAATGTAGGTGGGGATGATGATGACCAGACTGCTGTGGAGGTCCATTTAGATACAGGGCTGTTTGACAGGGCTGTACTCAATGCTTCCTTTCACCATGCAGCCCACTGACCAAAAGAAACCCCTTCTCTGTTTGGGATTTGAACCCATGTCCTGCCAGTTATCAGTCTGCAACATTAACTGTGGCTGGTACATCTTGCTTAGTTTGTCACAGTCCTCTGGCTGCTGTTGGTACCAAGCTGGCATAAGGCCACCCCTCACCAAGTTTTCCCAGCGTTCAGGCTTGACACGGTCTGTTGTTTGCTGTTGGTTTGACCTTCTCCAACCGGGTGGGTTCAGTTCAGTTCACTTAGTCAAGGAGGTGTCACTGCATTGGGACAAATCCGTGAATCCATATATGCTACACCACATCTGCTAAGCAGATGCCTGACGAGCATAGTCAGACCTTGAGGGGAAAAAAAGTGCATCAACAAATAAATGGATACATCCTTAAATCAGTGAATGAATAATTAAACAAATCAATAAATAAACAAGCAAATAAATGAATGGATAACATAAAAAAGCAAGCATGTAGATAATGAAATAAGTAAAATGCGAAAAAAAGAAAAAGAAAATAAAAACCAAACAAAGCCGGTGAGAGAAACGAAACTGTATGATTCCAAACTGGAACTGCTGCAGGACCCATTCGGCGGAGGAGAAAGGGGAGGAGGCGGAGCGGGAGGAGGACAAGGCTAATGGCACCAAAGGCAAGGGGAGCCCTAAAGGTGGAGCCTACACTGCGGAGAAAAGAGAGCACAAGAGATCCGTGAGCAGGCAGGACAAGAAGCTGCAGTCCCAGCAGGACAACAAACCTGTCCAGGAGAGGTGAGGGGGGCCAGAGGGGTCAGACCAGCATGGACACCGGGCACCACTGGGGCCAGTTTCCATCTCTCAAGGATAAATCCTATACGTCACACCACTTCTGCTAGGCAGATGCCTGACCAGCAGCATAACCCAACACGCTTTGTCAGGCCTTGAGTGCATGCATATATGTGTTTGTGTACCTGTCAGAGTGGATTTCTTTTGCAGAATTTTGCCAGAGGACAACACTCTCGTTGCCGTGGGTTCTTTTTCAGTGCGCCAAGTGCGTGCTACACACTGGACCTTGGTTAATCGTCACATCTGAATGACTAGATGCCAGGTTTGATTTTTTCAGTGAAACTTGGGAGAGAGGGTGAGAGCGGGATTCAAACTCTGACCCTCACAGACTCTGTATTGGCAGATTCTGCCACCTTCTGCCACCTTCCTCTGTAGGGCCACGCTCTCCTTTGTGCACAGTGTTGATTACCCAACATTTTCAGAATTAAATGTCTGTGTCCATATGCATTTATTACATCATTTCTTCAAGAGTTTTGAAACATTGTTGGGCTGTCAGTTTTTTTAGGTGCATTGTAAAAAAAAAAAATGTATCATTACAAATTATGTTAAAAGTGTGACGTGTATGTGTGTGTGTTTGCGTGCTGTGTATGTATGTGCTGTGTGTGTGTGTGTGCATGTGTGTGTGCATGTGTGAGTGCATGTGTGTCTGTGTCTTTGTGTGTGTGCAGGACCACAGTGTACCGCTGGGTGGTCCCAGCGCAGGGCCAGAAAAAACTCTCCTTCTTCTTCTCCTCGGATGATGAGGGGCTCTATGAACAGGCCTTCCGCTTTGAGATTGTGGGCACCAGGCGGCAGTACCAGCTGCTGTGTAGGGGTGCCTGCACCTTCCCTACCATCAGCAGAGACCCAAGGTGGACACTTCCTGTGTTTCTCTGTGGGAGAGAGGGAGGGGGCTTCATACAGTTGGTATTTGGAATTGATTGCCTTGTTTACTGGACTAATGGCCCAACACTCAGCTTATATCACAGATTGACATAAGTTTACATTTGGGCCAACAGCAAAGTGAGAGCTGTATTATCAATGGTTTCTCCAGTCAATGGGAAACCATTTTCAGCTTAGTCTTTTGTGAAGGACTATGACTTTCAAACAAGGAGGCAAAATTGCACTGGCTCTTAGTGCTGCAGCCTTGTGGGCTAGTTGGCCTCTGGGAACCATCCCAACGCCGACTGTCCTAAAACCCTCTTGGCCAAGAGAGTGGGGATGTACTTGGGCAAGACACTCTCCACTATAATCAAATTCTAGCCCAAATAGTCAGAACAGCAGTTGCCTCCTCTGCTGTTCTGATGGTCATAGTCGGACACGACTGACTATCATATATATATTACTGGACCTTTTTTATCGTAAATAATTACAAATAATACAAATGAAGAACAAGTGAGTAAATTTTTATGTACGGAGAACAACACACCAGTAATACACATGTTAAACAAACCTATTAGTATAAAGAAGTGAGATGGTGGAATTCCTTGACAACATAGACATGCTCCCACCAGGCAGGTTTGACAGTTCTTCTTCTTCGTTCATGGGCTGCAACTCCCTCGTTCATTGGTTTGTACATGAGTGGGCTTTTCTGTGTAGGACCGTTTTTATCCGTTTTCAGGGATGTGCATGCTGGGTATGCTCTTGTTTCCATAACCAACTGAACGCTGACATGGATCACAGGATCTTTAACGTGCATATTTGATCCTCTGCTTGCATGTACATGCGAAGGGGGTTCAGGCACAAGCAGGTCTGCACATATGTTGACCTGGGAGATTGGAAAAATCTCCACCCTTTACCCACCAAACACCGTTAGCGAGATTTGAACCCGGGACCCTCAGATTGAAAGTCCAGCGCTTTAGCCACTCGGCTATAGCCCCCGTCAGGGTTTGACATGATCAGCCATGAAGCCAGGGGAACGGCACAGGGAGCATGGGGAGAGGCTGTTCCCACAGTGAGGGCAGTCATTCCCACAATGATCCATTCTCTGTCCTTCAGCCAAGAGGGAAGCCAGTGGAAGTGGTGCTGTTGATTCCCAAACTTGATGGAGAGGAAGGTGGCAGAACTGTCAAGACGCTCATCTGCCAGTGCAGCGTCTGTGGGGGTGTGGGTTCCAATCACGCTCTCACCCTTTCTCCCATGTTTGATGGGAAAACGTGCACTTGGCGCACTGAAAAGAACCCATGGCAACAAGAGTGTTGTCCTCTGGCAAAAATTCTGTTAAGAAAGCAGCTCTTTTAGGTACACAAATATGTATGCATGCACTTTAAGGCCTGACTAAGTGCGTTTGGCAATGCTGCTGGTCAGGCATCTGCCTTGCGGATGTGGTGTAGCGTATATGGCTTTGTCTGAACGCACTGACACCTTCTTGAGAAGCTGAAACTAAAACATGGAGAGCTCCTTATACAGACTAACTAATGATAGTGTTCTGTTGTTTGATGATGAAATTAGGATACTTATAGTAAGCAGACACAGTAGGGGTAATGGATTTATCACATACAGCTAATGGCAGGCAAAGAGTCAAAATGTTTTATATGCTTGCACGCACTCACACGCACTCACACACACACACACGTCAACAAATCTTTGAGCAACATATGTTGCTCATGAACGTTTCTGTCTGCAGAATTGTGTTCCCCTCACGAAAGAAGACACTGAAAGACAGTGAGATCATCCACAAGAAATTCATTGCTTCCACTGAGGTGTTTGAGTTTGGTCCGTTGCTGGTTGGCAAGATCAAAGAAAAGTAAGTGCTTTCCGTAACTGATGAATTTCTCTCTCTCTCTTCTCTCTCATCACACTTCACTGTGACAAGTTACATCAACAGCCAGAACACTTTCACAAGGGATAGGTCAGATACATCAACAGTCAGAACACTTTCATAAGGGATAGGTCAGATACATCAACAGTCAGAACGCTTTCATAAGGGGATAGGTCAGATACATCAACAGTCAGAACACTTTCATAGGGGATAGGTCAGATACATCAACAGTCAGAAGGCTTTCATAAGGGATAGGTCAGATACATCAACAGTCAGAAGGCTTTCATAAGGGATAGGTCAGATACATCAACAGTCAGAACGCTTTCATAAGGGATGGGTCAGATACATCAACAGTCAAAAGGCTTTCATAAGGGATAGGTCAGATACATCAACAGTCAGAACGCCTTGATAGGGGATAGGTCAGATAAATCAACAGTCAGAACACTTTCATAAGGGATAGGTCAGATACATCAACAACCAGAAGGCTTTCATAAGGGATAGGTCAGATACATCAACAGTCAGAAGGCTTTCATAAGGGATAGGTCAGATACATCAACAGTCAGAAGGCTTTCATAAGGGATAGGTCAGATACATCAAGTGTAAGAATGCTTTCATAAGGGACAGGTCAGATACATAAACAGTAAGCTGTCAAAAGGGATACGTTTATGCAACTGTACACAGCATTTATCAAAGGCGGCAACCTTTAACCATCTTAATAGAATTGCCTAGAAAATGGTTGCAGTGTGTGTGTGTGTGTGTGTGTGTGTGTGTGCAGTGCTACAGTGTTTGCTTTGTGTGGATTCTGAAGGATCAGCATTGTCAGATTTTTAGCCTCTGATATGGCCTGTGTGGTCGGCTGGGTAATAAGCAGCAATGAGAAATAACGAAGAGTGTTTGGTTTTTGTGGTGGTGACCAGCAACACTGACAGATCATGAAGAGTGTTTGGTTTGTGGTGGTGACTGACCAGCAACACTGACAGATCACGAAGAGTGTTTGGTTTGTGGTGGTGACCAGCAACACTGACAGATCACGAAGAGTGTTTGGTTTGTGGTGGTGACTGACCAGCAACACTGACAGATCACGAAGAGTGTTTGGTTTGTGGTGGTGACTGACCAGCAACACTGACAGATAACGATGAGTGTTTGGTTTGTGATGGTGACCAGCAACACTGACAGATCACGAAGAGTGTTTGGTTTGTGGCGGTGACTGACCAGCAACACTGACAGATCACGAAGAGCGTTTGGTTTGTGGTGGTGACTGACCAGCAACACTGACAGATCATGAAGAGTGTTTGGTTTGTGGTGGTGACTGACCAGCAACACTGACAGATCATGAAGAGTGTTTGGTTTGTGGTGGTGACTGACCAGCAACACTGACAGATAACGAAGAGTGTTTGGTTTTTGTGGTGGTGACTGACCAGCAACACTGACAGATCATGAAGAGTGTTTGGTTTGTGGTGGTGACTGACCAGCAACACTGACAGATCATGAAGAGTGTTTGGTTTGTGGTGGTGACTGACCAGCAACACTGACAGACCATGAAGAGCGTTTGGTTTGTGGTGGTGACTGACCAGCAACACTGACAGATAACGAAGAGTGTTTGGTTTGTGATGGTGACTGACCAGCAACACTGACAGATCATGAAGAGTGTTTGGTTTGTGGTGGTGACTGACCAGCAACACTGACAGATCATGAAGAGTGTTTGGTTTGTGGCGGTGACTGACCAGGAACACCAACAACGCGGACAAGTGCCCGGACAACAGTGAGGTGATCAAGATCCACAACCCCACGGGGCTGCTGGTGGAGGTGGACTTCAGCTTCCTGCACGACCACAAGAACGCCACCTTCCAGGTGGACAGCGCCACAGCCACCTTGCAGCCCGGGGAGTCAATGCCCCTGACCCTCAGCGCCACGCCCATGGTCAGCTTGTGTTCCTCTTTCAGTTCCAGTTCCAGTTCCAGTTTCTCAAGGAGGCGGCACAGCATTCAGACAAATCTATATCTTCGCAACACCACATCCGCTAGGCAGACACCTGACCAGCAGCATAACCCAATGCACTTAGTCAGGCCTTGAGTGCATGCATATTTATTTGTGCACATGTCAGAGTGGATTTCTTCGACAGAATTTTGCCAGAGGACAACACTCTCATTGCCATGGGTTCTTTTTCAGTGCGCTAAGTATGTGCTGCACACGGGACCTCGATTTATCGCCTGTTCTGAATGACTGGACGCTCAGTTTGATTTTCCTGTCAGACTTGGGAGAAAGGGTGAGGGCGCAGTTTGAACTATTCTGCTACCTTCCTCCAGTCTTTCTCCTCCAGTCTCAGGGACGTGGCATGAACTGATCCACACAGAAAAGAAAAGAATAGAATATGTCTTTATTATCACATTGAAAAGAATAGAATAGAATATGTCTTTATTATCACATTGAAAAGAATAGAATAGAATATGTCTTTAGTATCACATGTGCTGGGGTCAAAAGGAATATCGGGGGGAGGGGACAGTACATGAAAAGGTACAAACACAAACTGAAAATTGTATACAAGCACAGACACAGTAGAATTTTGGGCACGTACATGTGCATATCAGTGAATGCACCGCACATCAGCTTTAACTCACTTGGTACTGCCAGTTGGCTCCCCTGGCTTTCCCCACAGACTGCCCGTTTGTATGGGTCAGCAAGTAAAATCGACAAAAAAACAAACGTTGGAAGTTATCAACTGACACCTTCCAAACTGATAAGTGACATAATGAGTTAGTTGGGGATAAAATACAAAAGTTCCTCCCTCCCTCATACTATCATGCAGTGAGATTATGAAAGTATCCGTAATGTTTGTTTGAAATTTGCACACACTGATGACTTGTAAAGAAATCCAGAAAAGCGGAAAGACTTAGAAACAATTTGATTTGTGTAGGCCCCAGTACGATATGAAGATGCCATTGTGTGCTGCATTGTGTGATGGTAGGCCCCAGTACGATATGAAGATGCCATTGTGTGCTGCATTGTGTGATGGTAGGCCCATTGTGTGCTGCATTGTGTGATGGTAGGCCCATTGTGTGCTGCATTGTGTGATGGTAGGCCCATTGTGTGCTGCATTGTGTGATGGTAGGCCCCAATACGATATAAAGACACCATTGTGTGCTGCATTCGTGAGAACCCAGAACCTGTGATGTTCCCCGTGGCTTGTGATGGAGTGCGTCCTGAAGTGGTGCTGGACAAGAAACAGTTTGCCTTCGACAAGGTCCTGATTCACAGGTACGGACAGACAGGCAGACACACAGAGGAACACACCTCGATTGATTCTGAGAGAGGATGTTTGCTCAGTGGTTCTTTCTGCATTCTTTCTCTCTCTCTCCCTCCCCCCCCTCTCTCTCTCTCTCTCTCTCTCTCTCTCTCTCTCTCTCTCACACACACACACACACACACACACACACACACACAACCCCTCCAACACACACACACTCATTCGCACCCACCTACCTATCTACCGACCCACACACAAACAAAACAAACAAACAAACAAAAACACACACAAAGCAATCCCCTGTCACCCATACACACTCACACCCACCTACCAATCCACCCGCCCACCCACACACACACACACACACCCTCTTCCCCCTACCCTCCCAACCCCCTCCATCCCGGCCCCCCACACTGACCAGCACGTGATGCTTCACTCCCCACTCCCCCTCCCCTGTGGTGCCAGGAAGGACACGAAGGTGATCAACATGCGGAACCCCACCAAGCTGCCAGTGGCGTGGCGCCTGTCTGGGCTGGAGAACATGGGGGACGACTTCCTGGTGGGGGCCGATTCTGGCATCCTGGAGCCAATGAGCCAGTTTGCCCTCTACGCCTACTTCCGCGCCTTGAAGCCCGTGCAGACCAGCAAGCGGATGATCCGCCTGGAGGTGTGTCCACAGATGCTGACTGTTCACAATTTTGCCGTGTTTTGTTGTTACGCTTTGTTTGTTCCAACGTTGCGCCAACGTCAGAATTGTTCTGACGAGTTCATTTTCGACTACATAGCATGGTCACGTGCTTTCATGAATATGCTAAGCAGCTGAAGTTGTGTACCTTATGAATTACCACTCTATTGTTTGACTCTTTCTAGCCTCATTATTCTTTCATGTCAGATTATGGAGACTACGAATGTCCCCAGCATGCATGAATGGGGATAAATTGCTGAGCCAGCTGATGGTGGTGGTGAAAGGGAGGAAGGAGAGGTATGGTGAAGGTTGTAGTGGTGGCCGTGTGACTTCAGGTACTGGACGTGGAGGAGAACCTGGGGGTGGTGCAGTCGGAGCCCATCCAGATCATCGCTGAGGCCTATGATGTGTGCCTCGACATGAACTTCACCAAAGGTATGTATACGTAAGTATGATGGTCAGTCATGTTCAGCCATGACCATCAAACAGCAGAAGAAGTAACTGCTGTCCCGACTGTCTGAGCTAGAATTTGATTGTAGTGGAGATTGTCTTGCCCAAGTTGCATCCCCACTCTCTACCAAGATGGTTTTAGGACATTTGGCATTGGGATGGGTCCCCAAAGACCAGCTAGCCCCCAAGGCTGCAGTACTAAGAGCCAGTACAATGTTGCCTCCTAGTTTGAGAGTCATAGTCCTTCACAAAAGACTAAGCTGTAATGGAGAAACCATTGGTGATACAGCTGTCACTTGGCTGTTGGCCCAACTGTAAGCTTAGGTCAGTCTGTGATCATCTGCACACTGCTGTGGTACCAGTTGGAGTGTGGCAACAGAGGGTGGCCTGCTGCTGATGACCATGATGATATTGATGTTGATGTTGCACTCACAGTGCTACAGGTCTTATGAGTGTCAGCAGTGCTCATGTAGACGTGTTTGTAATAAAACAGAATAGAATACTACATAGTCATTAAACCTGAAGGTATATGCATGTGTTTGTGTGTGTGTGTGATGAGTGTTTGCAAGTGATTCAGAGTTTGCCTGCTTGAGTGTGCATGAGTGCACACTTGTATGCGTGTGTTTGTGTGTGTGTGTATGTGTGCGTGCATGTAGGTACCATTTCCCTGCCCCCACCCCCCCACCCCCATATTATTGATTTTGCATTATGTTCTTACTGTGTGCAAAATATACTGTCTTGATCACAGGCAAGTTTTTTTGGTTTTTTTTATTTTTTTTTTTTTTTAAGCACAGTCAGTATTTGATTCATTTTGTTTAAAGATTTATAACAAACGCAAAAGTCCGTTAACGAAAGCAGTGGTACCACTGTATTCAGGACAGACCGGGGGAAATGTAAAACAGAACTGTTGAGGACTGTATCACTCGCTTTCAGGGTCAACAGGTGGATTAGATTTTGGCACCGTCCGTGTCAACGATGAAATGAAGGAGCCCATCATGCTGAAGAACAAGGGAAAATATGAGATCACCTGTCAGTAAGTACCCAGTGTGTGTGGCTGTTAAAGGGAAGATGTGAACACAGCTGTCAGTAAGTACCCAGTGTGTGTGTGTGGCTGTTAAAGGGAAGATGTGAACACAGCTGTCAGTAAGTACCCAGTGTGTGTGTGGCTGTTAAAGGGAAGATGTGAACACAGATGTCAGTAAGTACCCAGTGTGTGTGTGTGGCTGTTAAAGGGAAGATGTGAACACAGCTGTCAGTAAGTACCCAGTGTGTGTGGCTGTTAAAGGGAAGATGTGAACACAGCTGTCAGTAAGTACCTAGTGTGTGTGTGTGGCTGTTAAAGGGAAGATGTGAACACAGCTGTCAGTAAGTACCCAGTGTGTGTGTGTGGCTGTTAAAGGGAAGATGTGAACACAGCTGTCAGTAAGTACCCAGTGTGTGTGTGTGTGGCTGTTAAAGGGAAGATGTGAACACAGCTGTCAGTAAGTACCCAGTGTGTGTGTGTGGCTGTTAAAGGGAAGATGTGAACACAGCTGTCAGTAAGTACCCAGTGTGTGTGTGTGTGGCTGTTAAAGGGAAGATGTGAACACAGCTGTCAGTAAGTACCTAGTGTGTGTGTGTGGCTGTTAAAGGGAAGATGTGAACACAGCTGTCAGTAAGTACCTAGTGTGTGTGTGTGGCTGTTAAAGGGAAGATGTGAACACAGCTGTCAGTAAGTACCCAGTGTGTGTGTGTGGCTGTTAAATGGAAGATGTGAACACAGCTGTCAGTAAGTACCCAGTGTGTGTGTGTGGCTGTTAAAGGGAAGATGTGAACACAGCTGTCAGTAAGTACCCAGTGTGTGTGTGTGTGGCTGTTAAAGGGAAGATGTGAACACAGCTGTCAGTAAGAATCCAAGAGAAACAAGTGTGTGTGTGTGTTTCAGATTTAAGGTGGAGTGTGCTGATCCCACACTTGCACCTTTTTTCTCCTTTTTTCCTAAGCAAGTATCACTTACTGGCTTGGAAAAACCCACACAGGTTAGTGCTGTGTGTGTGTTTGTGTATGTATGTGTGTGTGTGTGCATGTATGTGCGCACCTATGTGCCTTAGTAGTCTTGACACTGGCACAGAGGTTTTATTGTCGAGTCTTGTTTCTTTTGGGATCCTGTTTGCATGCTGATGCATCACTTTGTTTCCATCCTGTTTTATTTCAGCATTATTGTGTGCTGATGCATGTTTTAACTGGCTTTACTGTGCATGTGGTGTGTGTGTGTGTGTGTGTGTCTGTGTGTGTGAACACTTTCCAACACATTGGGGACTTGACCTGTTCAGCACACCAGCAGACTCAGAACTCTTCTTCTGCTTCTTTTTTCTTCTTCGTTCATGGGCTGCACCTCCATCGTTCACTCATATGTACACGAGTGGGCTTTTACATGTATGACCGTTTTTATCCCACCATGTAGCAGCCATACTCCGTTTTCGGGAATGTGCATGCAAGGTATGTTGCTTTTTGTGTACTTTTTGTGAAAAATGAATTAAAAACTTATTTTAAAAAAAAAAAAAAAAGAAAGAAAGAAAAAAGGTCTGCTGGTCAGTCAGTCAGCACTGATGGTGGTGCAGGTGCTGGCCATCTGTAAGTGCACGCGGGAGGTGGTGGTGAAGGACGTTCCCATGCTCAAGTGCTACGTGACGGAGGCCTCAGGGGGCAGTGGGGAGCTCATCGCCACCATCCCCATCAGAGTCTCCGTCAAGTCTGTCTACAGCAAGTGAGCGGCGTGTGTTGTGTGTGTGTGTGTGTGTGTGTTGTGAGTAGCTGTGTGAAGGTGACTGTCGGGTTGGTGTTGCCCTTTGTGTGGAAAATCACTGTGCGGTTCCTGTGAGCATCAAGTACCGACACTGATGCTGAAAGGTGACGTTGGCGGTTCATTCTTACACTACTTACTTCTCTTCCTATCTTCAGCTCGTAAAACTTTCATGTAGAATGGAAATTTGTTTTGTCAAGTACAGTCCTGATGACAAGGTGTGATGACAGCACTATCAATACTGTCCTGATGACAAAGGTGTGATGACAGCCCTGTCAGTACTGTCCTGATGACAAGGTGTGATGACAGCCCTACCAGCTGCTGGTGTGCGGTGTGCAGGTTCACAATGCTGCCCACAGGGGACATTAACTTTGGCTGCCTGGTGGTCAACAGCAAGAAGACCCGCATCCTCAACATCCAGAACAATGGCGACTTTGACTTCACGGTCACCATCAGCAGGAAGGGGGACCCTGTTCCCCAGCAGACCATGACCAAACAGTCTGGTCAACCGTTAGTGTCTGTCTTCTCTGTCTTCTCTGTCTTTTCTCTGACTGTCGGCTGTCACCGTTAGTGTCAGTGCCTCTGTCTCCTCTCTGTCGGCTGTCAGTGACATGTCCAAACAGTCTGGTCAACCGTTAGTGTCTGTCTTCTCTGTCTGTCTCTTCTCTGACTGTCGGCTGTCACTCCTTCTTTTTCGTTTATAGGCTGCAACTCCCACATTCATTCGTACGTACACAAGTGGGCTTTTACGTGAATGATCGTTTTAACCCTGCCATGTAGGCAGCCATACTCCATTTTTGGGAGGTGCGCATGCTGGGTATGTTCTTATTTCCAGAACCCACCAAATGCTGACATGGATTACAGGATCTTTAACATATTAGGTCTTCTGCATGCATATTCATACAAATGGGGTTCAGGGCACATGCATGGTGACCTGGGAGATCGGAAAAATCTCCACGCTTTACCCACCAGGCACCATTTCTGAGATTCGAACCTGGGACCCTCAGATTGCAAGTCCAGCGCTTTAACCACTCTGCCGTTGCGCCCATCTTGAGCTGTCACTGACACAGCTTGCAGGCTCCTCAGGCAGAGAGTTGTCCCCTGTTTCAGGGATTGGGTGGACCTGACAAGCAGAGCAAGCGTGGCATGATGGGGAGACAGTGTTGGTCACAGTGTGTGTGTGACCACCAGCTCCCTACCTGCCTGCTTGCCTCATCTCATCCGTGGAACAGCTACAGCCCACTGGGAGCAGTCTTGGTGAAGCCATGCCGCATGCAGGCGTCACCTTTTTGTGGGCAAATTTGTTAACAGTTTTGCTTTCAGAGATGATGAAATATTCTTGTGTCTTCAGTCTTGAAAATGACAGTAAGCAGTAAAGAGTGTGAGCATTGTAACCACACCAAGAAAACGGGTGGAAAAGGTTTGATTATGGCTGTGCAGAGTGCACTCCTGGACCTCATGGTCAGCTCAGCGTGGAAGAGCTGAACAGATAGGGAGAATTGTCTTGTCTTGTTTTAGTGTCTCTGGTAACTGCTTTATGTTTTCATGCCAGTTATAGGGTTAAGAGGCCAACGGGACTGCTGCAGCTGTTCAGAAGAGGCAGGCCAGAAAGTCACGGGCAGACAAGCTCCCTGACAATGATATGCCTGTCTTTGTCTGCCCCAACTGTCAGTGAACATTTCGTGCGCAGATTGGACTATTCAGCCATCTGCGCATTCACAGATAGATTCAAGAGCACCCCCCCACAGGAAAAATCTGTCGCCAGGAAAACAGGCACGCCACTGGCCCAGGAGAAAGCACAGAACACAGACCCACACCGAGGAAGAAGGGGGGGTCACACAAGAATCGAACCCCACAACTCCTGTCAAGAGGGCACCCAACAGCTCACTTGCTGGCTCGGCAAACCCGTCTCCAACTCCAAAAGCAAAGCAAAATCCTTCCTTCCAAATAATGTTACTTCCGAACTCATTTCAGGAGTTCAGAACAAGAAGGAATAAGACCTGCCAGACACATATCACGAGAATTTCACCTGCATCATCAGTTCAGCATTGAACTGAGCACACATGAGAACGATGGAGCAAAAGGGGGAGAGAGGAGGAGGGAGAAAGGGAGAGGAGGGGAAGGGAGACGAACACACAATCATGCGCACAAATAAATGCCACAAGCTGTGATATATATATATATATATATATATATATATATATATATATATTTATTTATTTATTTATTTATATAGCACATTGTGAACACTTGCAATCATACTCTCACTTGAGAAGACTTGTTAATCATCAGGTGATCAGGTGAACGCATGTCAGCATGCATGCATACACTCGCATGTACATACAAACGTACACACATTTTTTTGAAAGAAGTTGAGATTTAGTTTTCTTTTCTTCTTTTTTTTGTGGGGCATGGGGGGGTGGGGGGATACTTTTTTCTCTCATGTATTTGAGTATACAATTCAGCATCAGTCATGATCTTGCACAAGTTATAGTTCACATTACATGAAATTAGCCAAAGGTGAACTCTTTAGCCACTGTATATTCTTTTTTATATCTCTGATTTCAAAGCCTGTCTGTCTGAACATTTAGAGATGTGTGCACAGATGAAAGATGCGGCATGTGGTAGTGATGACGCTGTTGTCTGTTTTGCTTCCGTCAGGTCAAAGGGTGCCAAGCAAAAGGGTGGAAAGAAAGACAGGTTGGTTAGGACTTTGTGGACTGCATTGCTTTGTGCGTTTGGGTGTGTGTGTGTGTGTGTGTGTGTGTGTGCACATGCATGTGTGTGCAATCTCTTTCTTTCAATACTGTTCCTCTATCTTGTGGATGTTTTCCAGTACAAGGCTAGTGAATTAGCGAATGCCGACAAAAACAGGATATGATGGTGATTGTGATTGCTTCAGTGTCTACTCAAATCGATGACTTTCTTTCATTCATAATTCTGATGACAAATCATTTAGATATTTCAGTTGTAGCAGTTTTTTTTGTTTTTTTTTCTCTTCTTATTCTGATTTTATGTCTGTGATTTTTGTGAAGCTGGAAAACATTCTACATAATAGCAGTTCAGTTCAGTCACTCAAGAAGGCGTCACTGTGTTGGGACAAATCCATACACACTACAGCACATCTGCTAAACAGATGCCTGACCAGCAGCGTAACCCCACACGCTTTGTCAGGCCCAAGGGAAAATAAAAAGAGAGGAAGTAAAATAAGATACGAAAGTAACTAAATAGATTAGTAATGAAATTAATGAATTAAGAAATTAAAATAGTACAGAAAACAAAAATAAAATAAAATGAATAATTAGATGAATAACTGACATGAGTATATATGATATGAATAACAATAATGAAAAAATGAATGGATAAATGAATATAGAAATAAGTAAACACGCACACATGCACACACACACACACAATAAATCTAAAAATGAACACACACACACACACACACACACACATGCACAACAGATATGCAACAAATATGCTGTCTCACAGACATGAAAGCACAAACAGAAATCAGTGTTCACATGCCCAGCACTACACACAAAAAAGCACACGAGCTCCAACACATAGACTCACTCTCACACACACACACGCACACGCACACGCACACACACAGAGTGAGAGTTGTGTTGTTGCCCTGTGTGTGTGCAGACACAGTTCCCCAGCAGGACGCCTGTCGATGGGTATGTTCACGATGGCTCCTGCCATGGCCACCATCGCCTCCAACAGCAGTCAAAACATCACCATTGACTGTGTGGCCGACCGAGAGGGGCTGATCACTGAGGTACACAGATGCCAACCGTTACGATTTCACCTTGTTTTGTTACACTCGATCGCAGTTTGTTCCAGCGCTATGCCAATGTCAAAATTATTTGACAGCGCACACACACGCACGCGCAAGCACCACATCGAGTATGTAATAAACAAAGTGAGAAACAGTCTGAATTTTCTCAAGGTTGTTAGCAGACAATATTGGGGATAGGATGTCAAAGCGCTTATGTCTTTGTCAACCGCTCTTGTGCGTTCAAAGTTGACATATGCTCAGGAGGTGTTCTTCAGTGCACCACAATACCTATTAAAAAAAGTTACAATGTATACATTGCAAAGCCTATAAACTCGCTCTGGAAATCCCATCACACACATCAGTCTTAGGAGCTTATAGAGAAGCAGATGTATTACCCCTTGACGAACACAGAAAAGTATCTGCCACAAAATTTGTTTTAAGAAGCTCAGTGTATGACACTTTCTCCAAAAATGAAGTAAACTTAAAATCAGACAAAGATTTTGCAAAAACAGCCAGAACAATCCAGTCCCTAAAGCCTGTCAGTACATTTACTGAAGATAACATCATCAATTCAGAAGTTGATTTTTAAAATATAGCTGTTAAACCGTCATTCTCAAACACACCACATTGGGAATTGAGAAAACCCAACTTTGATATGGAGTACACAAATCTGCAAAAAAAATGATTCACCGAATATACTAAAGAGCTCCATATGCTCTCATATAGAAAGTGAATATAGAAATTATCTTCCAATATATACAGATGGTTCGGTTCTTGATGATGTCAGAGCGGGAGCAGCTTTTGTGATACTGGAATTGAACCGTGAGAAAATGTACCACCTGGGCAACTTTCTATCTTTTCGGCTGTGCTCTTCGCCATACTTATGGCCACAAACTCACTCACTCACTCATTCCCTCGACTGTTGGGGTCGTTGGGGGGACATGAGGAAGATGTCATAGCTCGCCACGCCGTTCTGTTGGCAGCTGTCGTGAGGAGATCTGGCATCGTCATTTTGGTCCATTCCTTGACGTTGTCGGACCAGCTCTTTCTCTGCTGCCCCCGTCTGCACCCTCCCTCTACAGTCCCTTGCAGGATGGTTTTGGAGAGGGTGTTATGTCATATGACGTGACCAAACCATGCCATCTTCCGTCGTTTGACAGTCGCCAGCAGTGGTTCTTGGGGCCCAACAAGGTTGCTGACCAGGTTCCGCACATAGTCATTGGTCTTGTGCTCCTTGTAGGCCACAAACTACATTCTGGATTTTCATCAAAAGGATAGTCAAATCCTACTTTGCATAGATTCAAAATCAGCGTTAAATGCACTTAGATCTGCTAATCAAAAATCACGCCTTGAGATGATCACAGAAATAAAACACATTGTACATCAGTTATCAATCAAAGGCATCCATGTAACTTTCATTTGGGTGCCTTCTCACTGTGGGATTTTTGCAAATGAGAGGGCAGATCAGGCTGCCAGAAAGGCAGCACAAAACAGCAAATGCTCAATCCTCCTCAGGATCACATTAGGTCTACAAGAATGTTATAGGTGTATAGAAAAAGTGTCATGTGATCTACATAAACATAGGCTAAAAGATTTAGACTGCCAGTATTACCATCACTGTATGAAGACAGTTACAGCAAGCAACCCCAAGGCTTTCTTAAATGATTTATCTGTCTCCCAGTCAAGACCAGTTAGACGTTTAATTCATCGATTCTGTTTGAATGCCCTTCAAACTAAATTTTGCAAAAATATACAGTGTCTGTGCGCAAAAGAAGTCAATGTCTACCACATACCTGTCCAGTGTCCAAAAACAAGACAACTGTTCTTTCAAAAACTAGCCGACCAGTTTCAACCAAACACATATTTGCCCTTAAGATATGTTTTGAATAATCATTCATTCATTCAAAAAAATTCTGAATGTTTGATTCAAAGTCCAGTTGGTATCTACCTTTGACTGATCACATTTTTGTTGTCATTAGCATGCTTTTTTACTGTCATGTAGATGTGTAACTCACTGTCGTAATTCATGTTATAATTCACTGTTAGTCACTACAGTCCTTCGTAGCTCTTCGTTTTCCACTGCTCACTATAGTCATCCCACCACCTCTTCTCATGTACCCCACGCCTCATCTCCTATGCGCACATACAGCCTGATCAGCACGTTCAGTGTGATCACTACTGTTCATCTCCACTGCGTTTGTGTTTGTGCTGTGAAATGTTTTGCAGCCTAAAGGGGGTCTGTGTCATGTTGTGCAGGACCTGTGTATCGTCATCTCGGAATGCAACCCTAAGGTTTACCCCAGAGGCATCCCCTACAGTTTGATCGCTGAAAGCTGCACCTGCGCCATCAACATCAAGGATGTCAGCAGTATTTTTGAGGAACACTACATCTGTAAAAACCTCTCCGAGATACCCACTGAAGTAAGAAGACTGACACACCCCACATGGTGTGTGTGCCTGTGTGTGTGTGTGTGTGTTTTAGGTTATTCAGTTTCCATTCAAAGATGTGTTGTAACTGTCTTTCCTTGTGCGTTTGTGCACCGCTTGTTATCATGCCATGGTGTTCACTCAATATCTGTCTGTCAGCATCTGAATCAGCAACATTTTGAACACATTTTACTGATCAACTATTTCCCATTAATCCTGATGTATGCTTTACCACCTTGTGCATACTTTTCATTTTGTATCAGAGTATTGCTCTGACTTTCAATGTTGATACATACACATATGTTTGGATGTGGGTGTGTGATTGTATATACGCTTGTCTCTTATAGATTGACAGTGGTGGTGTGTACGGGGTGGAAGAAAAACGGTTTGTTTTCAACCATGTCCTGGTGGGTAGAAAGGCCAAGGCGCGTTTCAAGATCAGCAACATTTCCAAGGTCTGTGTGTGTGTGTATGTGTGTGTGTCTCCCTCTCCCTCTCCCTCTCTCTCTTTCTGAGCTATTTCTTTTTATGTCATCTCTTCCAACAAGATTATTTCTTTGGAAAAAAAAGAATTGATGAGACCATTTTTCACATTGTATGAAAGCTTGACAGCTGCCACCAGTTCCCCGCCAGTAGAACAATGACAAACCTTTGCCTCCTGACGGAGTTTGAAGTGAACAAGTCCATTGTGTTGTTTTGACATGAGCCGAAGCCAATAACTGAGAGCATCGTTTCTGAAATATTTGGTGCTGGGGAGTGTCGTTCACAAAGAAACTTGGTGGTGGAAGAATTAAGCGTGTGAAACCTGGGAGTGGAAGACTGGAGAGCCCAGAAGAAAAGGACTGTGTGAACGGTGTGCAGGTTCCGTGTGAGGTGACCTTCACCCTCCGGGTACAGAGCAAAGGGGCACAGCAGAAGGCTGTGGATAAGGTGCCAGAGTGTTTTGAGGTGGACCCTCAGAGAGCCACCATCACTGGCAGCACCTCCATGTTTGCCACCCTCACCTTCGCCCCGACCTGCATGCAGGTAGCCAACCCACCTGTCCACACCTGTAGCTTCTGTGGTGTTTTCTCACCGTCCCCTGGACTCTCTCTCTCTACTCTTGGCCTTGTCTCTGCATGTCTTTCTCAGCATGATCTCCTGTCAGTCTCTGTCCCTTCCTCTGTCCATGTCTGTGCCATTACTGGTCTGTCTGCTCTTTCTGCACCTCTGTTCCATCACCTGGCTCTTCACCTCTCTATGCTTATCCGACTGTGCATCATCAGTGTTTGCTAACAAAGATAAACTCAACACAGACGAGGTGGGTTTCTCCTGTGAGGTTGTGATGGTCATTGCACCAAGCCCCTGGATGTTAAAACAAACTGCGGTGTGTTGCCCCCCCCTTGCCAGGCCTTCAGCACGGTGTTTGAGGCGGCCATCGACGGGCAGGTGCGCAGCAAGGCGCTGGTGTTTGAGGTGGCAGGCGAGGGAACCCTGCCCCGCGTGTCGGTCACCCGCCCCTCCATCACCAACAGCCAGGGCCAGCCCCTGCTGCTCTTCAGCAAGGGCCACGTGGGCCGCTGCCAGACCCTCACCCTCACCCTTGTCAACTCCGGCCTCCTGGCCTGCAAGGTGATGATCTGGCCATGGCTGTGAGATACGGTCAGCCGTCCAGTCCTTGTAACCCTACCCACTTGGGACATTCACCTACACCTTATCCAGTCCTTGTCACCTTACCCACTTGGGACATTCACCTACACCTTATCCAGTCCTTGTCACCTTACCCACTTGGGACATTCACCTACACCTTATCCAGTCCTTGTAACCTTACCCACTTAGGACATTCACCTACACCTTATCCAGTCTGTGTCACCTTACCCACTTAAGACATTCACCTACACCTTATCCAGTCTGTGTCACCTTACCCACTTAGGACATTCACCTACACCTTATCCAGTCTGTGTCACCTTACCCACTTAGGACATTCACCTACACCTTATCCAGTCTGTGTCACCTTACCCACTTAAGACATTCACCTACACCTTATCCAGTCTGTGTCACCTTACCCACTTAGGACATTCACCTACACCTTATCCAGTCTGTGTCACCTTACCCACTTAAGACATTCACCTACACCTTATCCAGTCTGTGTCACCTTACCCACTTAGGACATTCACCTACACCTTATCCAGTCTGTGTCACCTTACCCACTTAAGACATTCACCTACACCTTATCCAGTCTGTGTCACCTTACCCACTTGGGACATTCACCTACACCTTATCCAGTCTGTGTCACCTTACCCACTTGGGACATTCACCTACACCTTATCCAGTCTGTGTCACCTTACCCACTTGGGACATTCACCTACACCTTATCCAGTCTGTGTCACCTTACCCACTTAAGACATTCACCTACACCTTATCCAGTCTGTGTCACCTTACCCACTTAGGACATTCACCTACACCTTATCCAGTCTGTGTCACCTTACCCACTTAGGACATTCACCTACACCTTATCCAGTCTGTGTCACCTTACCCACTTAGGACATTCACCTACACCTTATCCAGTCTGTGTCACCTTACCCACTTGGGACATTCACCTACACCTTATCAAGTCCTTGTCACCTTACCCACTTAGGACATTCACCTACACCTTATCCAGTCCGTGTCACCTTACCAACATGGGACATTCACCTACACCTTATCAAGTCCTTGTAACCCTACCCACTTGGGACATTCACCTACACCTTATCCAGTCCTTGTAACCCTACCCACTTGGGACATTCACCTACACCTTATCCAGTCCTTGTAACCTTACCCACTTGGGACATTCACCTACACCTTATCCAGTCCTTGTAACCCTACCCACTTGGGACATTCACCTACACCTTATCCAGTCCTTGTAACCCTACCCACTTGGGACATTCACCTACACCTTATCCAGTCCTTGTAACCTTACCCACTTGGGACATTCACCTACACCTTATCCAGTCCTTGTAACCCTACCCACTTGGGACATTCACCTACACCTTATCTGCCACTGATCAGAATGGTAAGAATTGCCACCAAGAATTATTGGGTCTGATCGACCATCTCTGGGTGACTTATTCAACAAGCAGATTCTCAGAAAGGCAAAGTCAGTCAGTCAGGATGAACCACATCCAGCTTTCACACACACACACACACACACACACACACACAGTATACACAGAAGTCGTGGTGGGCTGGCAAGACATTGTGAGATGTGTGCCATTGCCATGACAACAGGTGGACATGTACCTGATGGATGATGACGGAGTCTTCACGCTACAGCCTTCAGCTGACACACACCGCTGTGACGTGGCCGATGAGAGCGTCAGTGGCTGTAAGTTGTCGCACATTTCAGTCAGCTTTCTTCACATCCTGATACTTTTGACAGACCTGGTCACAGCTCTTTAAGAGAGATATACAGCATTTGACAGAGACATTATAGCACACATTTCAGTCCGTAAGGTTGAATCTCTAATTTTTAAAACATATTTATTTGATTCATGTATAAGGCACTCCAGATTATGGGACATAGTAAACTCATTGCTCAAAGAGACCAGTCTCAGTATCAAGTAGAAGTAAAACCAGAAACATGACTCCCGTGACAGTCAAAATGGAAATGGGACCAGTATGTTCAAGTGTGGTGAAAAGGAAAGAAATCTCATAACCTCTACAAAAATATCAGTGCCTCAGCCAAAATATATCCAATTCTCATTGCCATACACACATCTTGCATGCAATGACGCATACACACGTTGTTGGGTTTTTTGGGTGGTGGTGGTGGGGGGTTGCATTTTTGTTGGGTTTTTTCCCGGAAAATTAGAACCATTTTTGTTGGGGTTTTTTTTCGTGGAAAATCATAACTGTTCTTGTACAAACAAACAAAGAATATAAACAGGAAAAGTGCTGCCTGATAATGACAAAAAGACTTGGTTGACAGTGGCTGCAGCGTTCGCGGACAAGCTGCCGACGGTGTCTGCGATTCTGGGCGTGGGGGAGA
The DNA here is from genome assembly GCF_041734735.1 of Babylonia areolata. Lineage (NCBI taxonomy): Eukaryota > Metazoa > Mollusca > Gastropoda > Neogastropoda > Buccinidae > Babylonia > Babylonia areolata. The sequence continues at coordinate 44,432,704 of NC_134901.1, read as the reverse complement.
GGGCCTCGTTCAGGGCCGTGTTCTGCCCCCAGGAGGCCAAGCGGTCCCAGGGCTTCGTCAGGGTGTGCGTGCTGGACAACCAGTACGAGAACTACCAGGTGGAGATGGTCGGGGAGGGCCACCAGGACGACCTCACCATGGAGAACATCACGCCCCTCTTCCTCTCAGGGCTGGGGGAGGGGGAGGGGGGGGTGGTGGAGGAGGAGGACAGATCAGGTTTGGACCAGGCGTGTGGGAGTCGAGGGGGTTGGGGGGGGGTGTGGTTGTGGAGCGAGTGGTGTGGCTGGTTTTTTGGTTTTTTTAGCAGAATGACGTTTTTACTTGTCTCTGAGAGGGCGTTTGTGAGAGTTTGTGGGCATGTGTTTGTGTGTGTGTGTGTGTGTGTGTGCAGGCAGTGTGGTAGGGCAAGGGCAGAAGAAAAAAGGAAAGATGCAGAGTGAGAAAAAAAAAGTGTGTGTGTGAGTGTGTGTGTGTGGTGTGGATGTGTTGAAACGGGAATGAAGCAGTGGATGAAAATGATAGAGAGAGAGAGAGAGAAACATTTCATTTGTAATTTTCTTTTCTATGATAGGGAATCGTGAATGTCTTTCAAGAGGCATTCCACAACTGGCATATGTAACCATATGCTGTAACCAGTGTGTGTGTGTGTGTGTGTGTGCACTGTGTGTTGTCAGCAGCAGAGAGCCAGGTGCTGAGGTTCGGTGACTGCCCCATCAACTCTCGTCGCTCCCTCACCTTCTCCCTCACCAACCACTCACCCGCACACTGCCTGCGCTTCTCTTGGCCCCCGCACCCCCTGCTCACCTTCAGCCCAAAGGTCAGCCCTTCACACACACACACACACACACACACACAGGCACCCGCACACACATACGCTCTCTCTCACACACACACACACACACACACACGCATACACACATTCACACACTTGCATGTGTACACAGTCATTTCTTTTCCCAGCCTTCATCTAATATCACAGTTTGTGAAAAGACGTTAAACTAAAGAACAAACACACACACACACTTACACACACGCACACACACACACACACACACACACACATGCAAAATATGCACACACATATATGCATGCACATGCATTGGAAAATTATGAAATAATATGGTAGTAAAGTCAGTGAAACATTGAGTAGAAAAACTTACAACAAAGTTAAAGCTAATTTGGCATATAAAAATCAGTTTTCATAATAAGATTAAGTCAACCTGTATATGCCTTCTTCTTCTTCTTCTTCTTCTTCTTCCTTAACTGTGTGAAGAGTCATTGTAGTGCTGCACAGAAAAATTGTTCACCCACTCAACAAAGGTAAGGCTAATGCGGTGTACAAGAATAAATTCACACAGTAAAAGTAACATTTTTTATCTGTCTTCTTCTTCTTCTACTTCTTCTTTGTCATCTTCTTCTTCTCCATTTTGTTCTTCTCCCTTAACTGTGTGAAGAGTCATTAGGATGTTGCACAGAAGAACTCTTCACCAGGTTCCTCCAGGTCTGTCAGTTATATGTCAAAGCCTGGGTGTCTGCAAATAGTGCATTTGTTATAGGTGTTTTCCACCAAACCTGTCTTCCAGCCTCCTGTCTCGGTATGACCGCATGCCATCATCAGAAGTGAGAGCTGCATGAGGAATGGTTTCTCCACTGCTGTGGGAAGTCATTTACAGCTTCGTCTTTTGTGAAGGACCATGGCTCTCAAACAAGGAGGCAAGATCGCTTTGGCTCTTATAGTGCTGCAGCGTGGGGGGCTAGTTGGCCTTTGGGGACCACCCCTTTTTCTTCTTCTTCTTCTTCTTCTGCGTTCGTGGGCTGCAACCCCCATGGTCACTCGTATGCACACGAGTGGGCTTTTACGTGTATGACCGTTTTTACCCTGCCATGTAGGCAGCCATACTCCGCTTTCGGGGGTGTGCGTGCTGGGTATGTTCTTGTTTCCATAACCCACCGAACGCTGACATGGATTACAGGATCTTTAACGTGCGTATTTGATCTTCTGCTTGCATGTACACACGAAGGGGGTTCAGGCACTAGCAGGTCTGCACATGTGTTGACCTGGGAGATCGTAAAAATATCCACCCTTTACCCACCAGGCGCCGTCACCGTGATTCGAACCCGGGACCCTCAGATTGAAAGTCCAACGCTTTAGCCACTCGGCTATTGCACCCGTCGGGGACCACCCCAACACCAACTATCCTAAAACCGTCTTGGCTCAAGAGAGTGGGAATGTGACTTTGGCAGGACAGGGGGTTATCAGAATGCGAAAGCAGACCCCAGATTGGACAAGTTGCTGACTCTCATCAATGCTTTGCCACTGAAGCATTCTTCTTTCTTATTTATATATTCTGATTGTCACAGTATGTGAAGGAAGTAACTATGGTGCCGTGACAAGCAAAAGAGCATGTGCAGAAGGGAATCCCCAGGATTTTGATTATAGGCGATTGGTTAGCTGCCTGGGTGCACTTAGTGTGTCTTGAATAGGGAGATAACTTAACCTTCAAAGTAAACTGTACCCGTGGGTCCCTGCCATGTCAAGGGTAACTCGCCTTCAGGCAAAATGATTTTTGTCTTGACTACAGCCCCAGATTGTCAAAGTTGGACATGACTAACTATCGTACACACATGCATGACAGGAAGTGGGTGGGCTATGTTTCAGGTGGGTCACCTGCACGCTGGCAGCACCAAGGACATCACGGTCACCTTCCTGGCCACGGAGCCCACCACGCTGACGGAGGAGGAGGTGGTTGGCCGCATGGTCCAGGTGTTGTTTGACCGACCCCAGGACCAGGTCACCGACTGGGATGACCGGGTCAAGGCCGTCAAGTGGGTCGACATGCCCACCCTTCAGCCCAACGCCAACGAACGGTCAGTGCGGTGCAGGCCTTTCTCACCTCACACTTTGACAGTACATTTTCCTGGGAGCCTCCCCCTCCCCCCCCAAAAAGCTTCACTCATTCCAGGGATCGCGTTAACGCATGTTTTTCGCGTATTTGACGCATTTTGATTTTCGCTGACGCATTTTCACAGCGCTCACGCGTAACACTTACGCAAAACAACTTTTACTCCAAGCCGTATCAATGCAACTTTAGGACTGACTTGGCAGCAAGGTTTGCAATACTGAATCAGACGGTACAAGACAAAGTGTCTGTGCATGCGGAGCACTGCGAGATGCCTACATGACTCTTAACAGCTACAGCCAATTAACAGAGTACGCGCGCACACAACACTGCTTAGCTGACGAGTTTTGGAACAGAGTGGCATCATTACAGGGCGTGACTCTGTAGCGGGAAAGTTAAGCTTTGTTTGACCGCTGAACGTTAATCGGCTAGCCTAGGCCCTACCGTTTTTTTGTTTTCCACTGTATCTCAGTCACGGAATCGACTCAATATGATTGTCAGGGCTTGCGGTGAATTTCAGCGCCGACGTGAGCGGCGAAAATAGGTGAGTAAACCTCTGATTTAGTGTCATAGGTCTGACGCAATTCTGACTCTACCTTACGTGTTTTTTTGCCGACTTTGCGTAAGCTGCACGCGTTTTGAAAAAGTCTAGTGCGATCCCTGCATTCTACTCCAGGTACAAGTTATCACATACCATGATTACTTCGCCTCTGGCAAAATGATGTAAAAAGAGATCCACTATGATAGGTAAACAAATGATAGGTAAACAAATACATAAGCGTGCACTCAAGGCCTGACAAGCGCGTTGGGTTATGCCGCTGTCAGGCATCCGCCTTGCAGATGTGGTGTGGCGTATATGGATTTGTCCGAACACAGTGACGCTCTTTGAGAAACTGAAACTGACACTAAAGAAAGTGTTTTGTGCACATTTGGGTTGTGGGTGGGGTGTATACACACTGAGTGAAGTGCGGTGTGTCGTGGTGTGCTGTGCAGGCCGTTGAAGAGGAAGGTGGTCCAGATGCAGACAGAGCCGGCCCACAAGGAGGTGGAGGAGTCAGTGCAGGACTTCCCCCTGCTGGTGACGGCCCTGGCCAACTACAGCAGCTACACCTGCGACACCTCCTCCCTGCACTTCAGGGACACCCTCCTCTTCCAGACACGCTTCTGTCAGTGAGTTCCCCCTGTTTCTCTGCAGGCATCGGTGTGTGGGGATCTGCAGTGTCCATAGAGATGCCCACTGTTACGATTTCGCCGTATTTTGTTACGCTTGATCACAGTTTGTTCCGACGTTACGCCAACGTCAAATTTGTTCCAATGAGTTCATTTTCAACTGCATAGCTTGGTCACATGCTCTCCTGTCATAACATTACCCAGATGCTCTAGACCTATCAGTCACGAGGCCAGGGCAGACACTACTAACTTTGGTCTCACGTGGTGATGATCAGGTAATCATGTATGTGTTTACATTGAAACATCATCAAATGGACCAATCAGCTTAATCGTAACAGTTACACCGTGTTGCACCATAAGGCCCAAGTGTTTAAGCCTTGTAGATAGAATGTACGTTTGCAGATGTGGCTGGGAGTCCAAGCGTTCCGACCAAATTTCAAAATGTCCCTACCAAATTTCCTGATTGTTCCTACACTCTTGACTGGGGTTGGCATCTCTGTGTTCACTGCTTTGATGGCTGCTTCCTTGTGTTCTGTGTTTGTTGTGTATGGTGTCGAAAAGACCGTAAGTGTTTGGGACATTTCTCGTCTTTGCGGATGAAATCATTCTTATACCAAACAGAATGTTAAACAAAAGAAGCTCATGATAAATGAATTGATAGCCTTTTTTAGGAATATTTCATTTCAACCAGGCTTGAGTGAATGCAGTGATAACTGTTAATGTTCCTCACATTGATGGAAGTAATTGAAGCATTGGCATTTCTTGGTTCATTATTTTATACAGCCTTTAAGATAAAAAGTTGGCCTTGTGTTTTCTGTATTTTTAAATGAGTAAATGTAATAGAGTGGGTGGCGCAGTGTTTCATAGAAATGTAGCAAATGATGCAGCAGGACCTGTGTTCAGTTTGTGAGCGTTCAGACCCAATATTCAGACCCTTGCATCTTGCAGACTGACCCTGGAGAACAGCGGGGAGGTCACCCTCAGCTACCGGTGGCAGATAATCATGGAGCAAATTCCCTCCCCTGTTCACCGCTCTCTGACGGTGCTGGGGGAGGAGGAACAGAGGGGCCCGGTGAGGAACGGCGGGGGGGACACGGCTGACGCGGCCTTCAGCGTGGAGCCTGCCCTCGGCACCATCCTGCCCGGCAAGTCGGCCGAGTTCAGGGTCAAGTTCTCTCCCCTGGATGTGGGGGACTACGCTGCTTCCCTGGTGTGCAGGTCGGTGATGCCCTCCACCTTGCTGCTGCTGTTGTTGTCTGCTCTCCACGCTTCATTCCCCTCCCTGTACAGCACGTAGACAGCAGTTTCAGTTTCTTCAGGGGGCGTCACTGTGTTTGGACAAATCCAGTTTGGTTTAAATAATCTTTAATTATTCAACAATACACATGATTACAATGCAATGAATGACAAAAGAGCATCAACAAGCTTAAAGCTTATACTGTGCTCACAACGTTACACTTCAATTTTATCATGACGGCTGATGAACCATATTATGACTTGTATCAAATAACATTCATAAACAGTAAGTTATGAAATAATGAAATAAAACAAATAAACAAACAGTACATAATATAGTAAAATAATGCTAATATCAATACTAACATGAGATTAAATTTATTATCACCAGAGTAATTGGCCTAATAGAAGAAAAACAGGAAGAAGAAGAAGAAAATTTTGAAGAATGGTGGGTAAGGTGGTGGGGGACGGGGGAACAGAGGGGAGAGGAGAAATTCTAACAGATCATTGGCCAATCCATTCAACTTTGAATATTTGGTCAGACAAATAAATCCAGCATATATTTTACGAATAGAATCATGTTGTACCCTTTCTTCACAATACTTTCTAAGCTAAAATCTATTTGAATCGGAGATAAACTGGTGAACAGTTTGAAATATTGAATATACACATCCAGTTTGCCAGGAGTGATGGCCTTGTGGTGACGCGTCTGCCTGGAAAGCGACGGGGGGGGGGGGGGGGCTTGAAATGAGAGGTGTGGGAGTCAATGCCAAGATGATGGGGCAGCAAAAAAAAAATTTGTTGTTGAATGCTGATAATAGTGTGTGTGCTATATGTGTGTATGATGTGTGCAATGTGTGTGTGTGATGAGTGTGATATGTGTGTGATGTGTGAGATATGTGTGTGTGATGTGTGAGATATGTGTGTGGGTGCACTATTTATGTGTGTGTGTGTGTGTGTGCAATGTGTGCGACATGTGTGTATGATGTGTGCAATGTGTGTGTGTGATGAGTGTGATATGTGTGTGTGATGTGTGAGATATGTGTGTGTAATGTGTGCAATATGTGTGTGGGTGTGCTGTTTGTGTGTGTGTGCGACATGTGTGTATGATGTGTGCAATGTGTGTGTGATGAGTGTGATATGTGTGTGTGATGTGTGAGATATGTGTGTGTGTGATGTGTGCAATATGTGTGTGGGTGTGCTGTTTATGTGTGTGTGCAATGTGTGCGACGTGTGTATGATGTGTGCAATGTGTGTGTGATGAGTGTGATATGTGTGTGATGTGTGAGATATGTGTGTGTGTGATGTGTGCAATATGTGTGTGGGTGCACTATTTATGTTTGTGTGTGTGCAATGTGTGCGACATGTGTGTGTGTGCAGTGTGTGTGTGTGATGAGTGTGATATGTGTGTGTGATGTGTGAGATATGTATGTGTGTGTGATGTGTGCAATATGTGTGTGGGTGCGCTGTTTGTGTGTGTGTGTGTGTGCAATGTGTGCGACATGTGTGTATGATGTGTGCAATGTGTGTGTGATGAGTGTGATATGTGTGTGTGTGATGTGTGAGATATGTGTGTGTGTAATGTGTGCAATATGTGTGTGGGTGCACTATTCATGTGTGTGTGTGTGTGTGCAATGTGTGCGACGTGTGTGCTTGCAGCATTGACAACCTGCAGGAGGACAGCCAGGGCCCGGTGATCAGCCTGAAGGGCCACAGCCTGCTGCCGGTCTGCCACTTTGACCTAAAGGACTCGGACAACATCGCCAGCCTGTGCCGAGACCCCGCCCTGCCCGGGCCCAAGGGGACTCAGCCAGGCTCCCAGCTGGACCCCAACACACGGGTGGTGGAGTGCTACGCTGTGGGCGTCGGGGCCGTCTGTCTCAGGTCTGATGCTGGCAAGAAAAAGGAAAAGGGGGGGGGGGGGGGGGGAGCTGGGAGGATGGGCACTGTGTACAGTTATTTTGGTTGGTTTTTGCCTTTCAGTTTGTCACAGTCCTGAAGAGGTGTGTTTGAACATGAGACAAACAGTTTGCTTACACCTGCACACACACACAAGCAAACACACACACACACTGACACCCACACAAGCACATGCACATTCAAAGTCTCACACACGTACATCCACACACATAAACATGCATGCACTCGCTCATACATGTTCGTGCACACGCACATGCACTTACGCACACATACATGCGTGTGCATACGCACAAACACACATACACACACACACACACATTTAAAATGAAAGAGATTTTTCATGAAAACAAAGGTTTTTTTTGTATATACGCGAGTGGGCTTTTTATGTGTATGACTGTTTTTACCCCGCCATGTAGGCAGCCATACTCCGCTTTCGGGGGTGTACATGCTGGGTATGTTCTTGTTTCCATAACCCATAACGCTGACATGGATTACAGGATCTTTAACGTGCGTATTTGATCTTATGCTTATGCTTGCGTATACACATGAAGGGGGTTCAGGCACTGGCAGGTCTGCACATATGTTGACCTGGGAGATCGTAAAAATCTCCACCCTTTACCCACCAGGCGCCGTCACCGTGATTCGAACCCGGGACCCTCAGATCGAAAGTCCAACGCTTTAACCATTCGGCTATGGCGCCCGTCAATCTCAACCCATCCAATACAGCCTGGATTGGAACCCAGGACCCTCAGTTTGAAGGCCCAGTGCTTTAGCCACTCAGCTTTGACACCCACCAAGCTTGGAGCAGTTCACAGTACTCTGACTGTCACAATTGTTGTTGAGATTTCATTCAAGTCAGCAGTAAGTGTACCCCAGAAAACTGAGTATGGCTGCCTACATGACCAGGGTGGAAACGGTCATACACGTAAAAGCCCTACTTGTGCACTATACGAGTGAACATGGAAGTCGCAGCTGACAAATGAAGAAGAAGTAGTGAGCTGTAACAGGATGCTGCAAGAGGGGCCTGCTGAGAGAGAAGTTTGTACTTGTGTCACGTGACAGGGAGTTCAGCATCGTCAACCCCACCAGCACCAAGTACTGCTACCAGTGGGTGTGTGAGGACATCGTGAAACTGCCTGCACAGCCGGCCTTCAAGTGTCTCTATCCCCAGGGACACATTGACAGTGGATGCAGAGTCAAGGTACATCTTCACACCTGTTTAGTTATCTGCTTCTGTGGTATTCTTTTTTTTTTTTTCTTCTTCTTCTTCTTTTCTTTTCTTTTCTTTTTTCTTGTTTGTTTTTGCTGCCCCATCATTGGTGCCATTTCAGTGGCATTGCCTGTTGATCCAGAATCCTCCATATGTAGCCACAGGCAGGTTCATTTGCCGCAGTTCAAGTGCCAACAGCTATCAGTGTCAGGTCACCATGAGGCCACCCACCATAGGAGTCCCTGCCCTACTCCTGAAGTGGTGTGATGCAGTGCCTGCTGTGATTGAAGACCGGCAGGACACCAGCTGCAGAGTCCCTGCTGATGACGATAATCACTTCCGTCATGAAGTCTTGACTGAGTGCAGGGACTCCTATAGTGGGTGGCCTCATGGTGACCTGACCTCTTGCCATCCCCTCCTCCTCCTCTCCAGAAAGGAGACCACTGTTCACATCCCTGTGACCAGCACAGGATAGGACTGGCAGGCGTGCACTGAAGAAGTAAGCGCATGACAGCTTTGAGAAAAAAAACTGCCGCGGCAGCATCGCCAAGGGCTGCAAGAATAATGGAGGCAGCAGCAGCAATGCCCAAATAGCTTGGACAGGTTCTATGTGGTTCGTCCGTCGGGATCGACGAGGACCATCTAGTCATCCTGGGGGTGGGTGGGTTGGGCTCCGTGGGTGCGCAGATGACTGGTCAGGCCAATCTGCGCCTGGAAGGTTCTGATGCAGTGTGGACAGGGGATGGTGGCGGCTGTCGGGGACTTGCTGGCACTGCTTTTCCTGGCCTGTCTGCGTTGCTCTGCTGCAGCGATTCTGTTGGCCTCACAGGATTTGGCGCCTTTGTGGACAGCTGAACGCCACTTTGGTCTGTCCTTTGCATTCAGCTCCCATGTGTCGTGGCTGATGCTGAAGGCCTTCAGAGAAGCTTCCAGAGTGTCTTTGAAGCGCTTCTTTTGGCCTCCATGGGAGCGCTTGCCATGTTGGAGTTCGCCGTACAGCAGTTTCTTGGGGAGCCGGTGGTCTGGCATGTGAACGACATGGCCTGCCCAGGTTCTATAGCGTGTTCGTGAATCCACATCAAATGAGACTGAGAAGCGCATTGATGTCATCGTCATACACAACAGACCTCCAAGGTGTGTTTGTGTTGTGTTTAGCTTAGAGTGTACTCCAGGCATTTTGATGTGCTAGTTAGGCAGGCACTTTCTTGTGGCAGTTTGGGTTCGGAAATGTGTCAATTGTTTTTCGAGTGTGTTCGTGTGTGTTGTGTTGTGTTTTTTTTAGCTTAGAGTTCGTTCCAGGCATTTTGTTATAGTAGTTTGGGTTTGAAAATGTGTTAATTATTTTTCATGTATTCTGTGTGTGATGTGTGTTTATGTGTGTTTGTTAAGCTTGGGGTTAATTCCAGTCAATTTGTTGTGGCATTTTGGGTTCAGAAATGTGTCAGTTGTTTTCCAAATATTTGCGTTCTTTATCTTAGAGTTCATTCCAACATTTCGTTGCAGCAGTTGGGGTTTGGAAATATAAGAATTCGTTTTTAGAAGTGTGGGTGTGTGTGGATGGGTGGTGGTGGTGGTATTGGTGGTGTTGTTGTTGTGTGTGTGTGGGTGTGTGCGTGTGTGTGTGTGTTAGTGTTGTTTAGTTTAGAGTTGATTGTAGGCCTTTTTCTTGTGGCAGGTGGGGTTCAAGTTCGTGTCCAGCCAGGTGGGCACAGTGGAGTCGTTCTGGCGCTTCACCGTTCCCAGTCACAGCGTCTCCATTCTCTTCCTCTTGGTTGGGCACACAAGGGAACCATGTGTGTTCCTCAGTAAATCACACATCGCTTTCAAGCCTCTCTTGCTGGGTGAGGTGGTCGGAAAAACTTTATTTCATGATTATAATGGTGATAATGATTATCATATGATAATAGCGGTGATGATGAACATTGAATAATGTTTACCTGTCTGGTCTGTGGGTTTTCTCCTGTGCAAACTTCAGTGCCCTCAAAAGACTGTCCTCAGGAAATTTTCTTTGCGGGCTGCACTCTCACATTGACATCTATAGATACATGAGTGGGTTTTTTACTTGCATGATCTTTTTTATCCTCCCCACCCCTCCATACAGGCAGCTGTAATTTGTTTTCAGTAGTGTACATGCTGGATACGTGTGGTTGTATCTAGAATGTTTTGTTCAGCATGATGGCCACCATTTGTTAACGGTTCATCTGAACAAGTTGTTTGAATAATTTATTTGCTTGTTTGTTTGCTTGCCTGGTGTACGGGTGATTCTTGTTTTAACTGGTGAGGTGTTTTGGGGGTTTTTTTTCAGCTCATAAGGACACAGAGACTGTGTACCTGATCAACAAGGAGGATAGAGCCTTTGACTTCCATTTCCTGGACAGCTCGTGCCACACGGAGGGCTTCGCCTCGGAGGTGACGGTGCGGCCCATGAGTGGGCAGATTGCTCCCAACAGCAGGTCAGACAGCGTGCCAGGTGGACAGTGTGGTGAGGCATGGCTTGTATGGGTTGTGTTGTGATGGGGGCTGTCTTGGCTGTTGCACTGTGTCTCCGTTGTCATGTCTCTCCTCTTTGGTTTCAGTGTTTGGCTTGCTGGCTGGCATTGATTTTTTTTTCTTTTTTGATATATTTTGCTTTTGAAATTCAGGCTGCTAATTTCAGAGAAAAAAATGGCACCACAGTGTCAACTTCTCTGTTGTTGTTGTTGTGTTGTTGCTGTTCTACAATCTATGATTTTCCTCTCTTGCCATGCCTGTCATAGTTTGTGTGGGTGGGTGTGTGTTTAAAATCTTGTATTGTCACATTGCAGGGTATCTTCCTGTTCAGGACACCTCAGTCAACAGAACAGGCGCTGTGTGTTGCAGGAAGGACGTGGTGCTGACCTTCACTCCCACCCTGGAGAAGGAGGTGACGTTCAACGTGCTGTGCCGGGTCCAGCACCGCCTGGGGCTGCTGACGCTGAACGTCAAGGCGGAGGGCTACACCATGAACTGCAAGCTCTACTGCCTCGACTCGGCCGGCCTCAAAGTGCAGCTCAACGCCCGTGGCATCAACCAGATCAACTTTGGCAATGTGAGCCCTGCAGCCTGCTATCTGTGATGCCGCTTTGTTTTTCTTTGGGTTTTTTGGGTAGAAAACTGACACTTGTATACAAGTGATGCCACTTTCTTTTGTTGTTTTTTTTGATAGAAAACTGACACTTGTATACAAGTGATGCCACTTTCTTTTGTTTGTTTTGTTTTTTTATTATAGAAAACTGACACTCATGAAGAAGTGATGCCGCTTTGTCGCCGATCTTTCTCTTGTCTCTGGACCTTGTGCTTGGAACTTGGAAGGAGGAAGGTGGCAGAATGGTTAAGATGCTTATCTGCCACTACAGTGTTCGTTAGGCTCAGGGTTTGAATCTCGGTCTTAACCCTTTTCTTCCAAGTTTGACGGAAAAATCTTAACTGAGCGTGGAGTCATTCAGATGAGACGATAAAGTGAGGTCCCGATTGCAGCATGCGCTTGGAACTCTGAAAAAGAACCCATGGCAAAAAAAAAAGAACCCGTGGCAAACATGGTTGTTGCCCTGTGACCAAATTATCTCGGAGAAATCCTCTCTGAATAGGTACACAAATGGCTATGCATATACTCAAGGCCTGACTAGCATGTTGGGTTATGCTGCTGTCGGGCATCTGCGTTTGCAGATGTGTGTATTGTATACGATTTTGTCTGAACACAGTGAAGCCTCCTTGAGAAACTGAAAGTGCACTTGGAATGATCTCTCCCTCTTTTGCTTTGTCACATCCCTGCATTGGGCTCTTTTTTCAGGTCAGGCCTTAGAACCTACCTCCTTCCACAGCAGCTGCTCCCTCCCCTCCCTCTGCCCCTCCACACTTTCTCCAGCCCTCCGTCTCGCAGTTCTACATGCATGTGAAAGGTGGATGTGACAGCGCTCTGATTTGTTTGTGTGCGCAAGATTGAGCACTGTATGAACGCATGGACTGTTACGATGACAACGATGATGGTGATGATGATGATGATGGACTGTTACGATGACAACGATGATGATGATGATGATGACGATGATGGGGGCGACAGGTGCTGGTGAAGGAGAGAGCAGTGCATCATGGACTGTTAGGATGATGATGATGATGACGATGATGGGGGCGACAGGTGATGGTGAAGGAGAGAGCAGTGCATCATGGACTGTTAGGATGATGATGATGATGACGATGATGATGGGGGTGACAGGTGATGGTGAAGGAGACAGCAGTGCATCATGGACTGTTAGGATGATGATGATGATGATGATGATGACGATGATGGGGGCGACAGGTGCTGGTGAAGGAGAGAGCAGTGCATCATGGACTGTTAGGATGATGATGATGATGATGATGACGATGATGGGGGCGACAGGTGCTGGTGAAGGAGAGCAGTGCATCATGGACTGTTAGGATGATGATGATGATGATGATGGGGGTGACAGGTGATGGTGAAGGAGAGGGCAGTGCATCATGGACTGTTAGGATGATGATGATGACGATGACGATGACAATGATGGGGGCAACAGGTGATGGTGAAGGAGACAGCAGCACGCCAGCTGTACATCTACAACTCGTGCAAGTACAGCCTGGACTACTGCTGGCAGTTCAAGCATGGCGCCGGTGCCACAGGTCAGGAGGAGGTGGTGCAGGTGCAGAAGGAGAGCGGCAGTGTGGACAGTGGGGACGTGGAGACCTGCTGCCTGACCTTCAACCCTCAGCAATGCCTGCCCCTCACCGGCTGTCTCCTCACCCTCAATGTGACGCCTCTGACACACACACACACACACACACGCACACACATCCACACACACACATCCACCCACATCCACACACGCGCGCGCGTGCATATGTGTTAGGGTAGCTGTTAGATACACATGTATGTTAAAATGTATGTATGCAGTGTGTGTGTGTGTGTGCGCACGCGTGCGTGTGTGTGTGTGTGTAGTCACATTTTGGTGTGTGTATGTAACATGGATATAATGTTTTATGTTAACAAAAGCGTTTTTGTAAAGCACCTAGAGCAGATTTCTGGATAGTGTGCTATACAAGTATCCATTATTATCATTATTATTATTATGTTGTTGTTTTTTGGGGTGGGGGGGTTGGCTGTGCCAGCAAGTACATGATGTTCTGATCACTGTTCACATGCAAAGTGAATGTGGTTCAGAAAGAGATAAAACATACCACTCCAAAACAAGAGTCTGACTGCCTTAAACGTCTTCCCACTTTCCATGGGGGTTGGTGGGGGGCGGGGGTGGGGGGGCCACTACAGTGGTGCAGGTGATGGTGCCGGAATGACAGGTGAGCAGGAGAATAGCTGTGCTGTGTTGGCGGTGACAGGTGACCCAGGGTCCCACGTACAGCATGACGGTGGTGGGTCAGGGCGTGCTGCCGGGGCTGGAGCTGTCTTTCCAGTCGTACAGCTTTGACCACGTCTTCGTGCAGTACCCCGGGGAGCCCCCGCCCACTGCCACCCTCTCCCTCCTCAACAACGACACCAAGCCCATCAGGTCATCATCATCATCATCGTCATTATCATCATCCGTAGAGTGTCCACAATCATCAGGCTGATTATTCTGACACTTTTAAAGAGGGGGGGTTATGCAAAGAAAACCAACAAAACACGCACACACACACACACAAACACACACACACTACTGGTGGAGTTTACGAGCTTCCAGCGTGAACACGCCAGGGGACGCAATGTATCGTTCCTACTGGTGGAGTTTATGAGCTTCCAGCGTGAACACGCCAGGGGACGCAATGTATCGTTCCACTCAGAGATGGTTCACGGGAGGAACGAGTGAATCCGCTAGTCCCGTAGACACTGAAGTCTAGCAGGCTGCCTTGAATGTCCTCGTCTGTCCCTCTTCTTAGGTGCTCTCAACTCGGGTTCCTGGGATTTGCTATGGTCTGCTTGCCTTGTGTGTGTAGGGGGAAGGGGGAGGGGGGAGCGGAATGTCCTGGGTGTGTATGTGTGGGGTGGTGCGTACGTGCGCGTGGCGTGTGTGTTGCATTTGTGATGGGAGTGGTGGGTGGGTGTTGTAGGGTTTGTAGAGTGGGTGAGTGTGTGAAGGGAGTGGGTGATGATGTGAAGGGATGTCGAGTTTTTGCAGTTGACGTTAACCCTTTTGAGTCTACGCAGTTTGTCAGGTATGGTTAAAAAGAAAAAAGAGTTCTTAGCTTTGGCTGTCCAAGTAAATGAATAGAAAAAAAAATTCAAACTGTTCTGTTTAAAAAATGTGTGTTAGATTTCTTTTAATTTATGAAACTAAGAAAAGAAAATATTACAGTTGAACATTTTAACTGCACACACACACACCAGTGCAAATGGTTTGTACATGCACATACACACAAACACACTGTACCCAGTAAAGATGTTGAGAGAGATTGAAAGTTGGACAGCAGTAAAACTCTGTGACGTACCATGTTCAGCAGTAAAGCTCTGTGTGAGGTACCATCCTTGACTGATTGTTACAGGGTCAGAATCAGTGATCCATTGTCATTGACATGGCTGTGTGTGTTTGTTCATTCTTTTTTTTTTTCCAACGTCTATCCACAATTGTGATTTTAGACGAAAATCCATCACTTTCTGCGCCCTACCTATGCCTTAAATCATCACTGTTTCCCTGTTCCTCTCTCCCCATTTCGCATAAAAAAGAATATAAACAGGATAAAGCTAGTCAACAGGTAAAATAACAACAAAGAGCCAGTGCGGCTCGTGATTAAACTCTGAACTATTTCAAACCCAAGTTCATTGTCACATAATACATTTCTAATGGAAGCAGATGAAACAGGAGATTTTGCAAATGAAAGAGGTCAATGTTGACATTCATAAATGATATGCAAGGGGGGGGGGGGTAATTTCATTACCACAAATGAAGTTACATTAGAAGTATATTTCGTTTTTATGGCATCCAGCCACAGTCTGTATATTAGACTGGTGAGCCTTCTGCTGTGTGTGTGTGTTGCCCCCAGTGTGTGCTGCCTGTACACGCCCACCCCCCAGCTCCAGCACAGCTTCAAGGCCCAGGTGCTGGAGGTGGGGAAGGAGGTGATCATCCCCTTCATCTTCCGCCCCCCTGAGATACGCCCTTACAAGGAGCTGGTGGTCTTTGAGGTCAACGGGTCCTCGCAGCGCACTGTGGAGTTCACAGGCACCGGCTGTGATGTCCAGGTGGGCTGGGGTCTAGTGGTTTACCCTCGTGTTGGTTCTCATGTTCACACGTGTCTGGTGTTGTGTCAGGTTTAGCTGTCTGGATAGTTATATCAATAGTTATGAGACATGAATACGGGTGCAATAGCCGAGTGGTTAAAGCGCTGGACTTTCAATCTGAGGGTCCCCAGTTCGAATATCGGTGACGGCGCCTGGTGGGTAAAGGGTGGAGATTTTTCCAATCTCCCAGGTCAACATATGTGCAGACCTGCTAGTGCCTGAACCCCCTTCGTGTGTATGCACATGCAGAAGATCAGATACGCACATTAAAGATCCTGTAATCCATGTCAGCGTTCGGTGGGTTATGGAAACAAGAATATACCCAGCATGGACACCCCCGAGAACGGATTATGGCGGGGTAAGTAAATAAAAACGGTCATACACGTAAAATGTTACATGTCTGTCTGAGTGTGTATGCGTGTGCGTCTGAAATCTGATTGAATGACACAGGAAACGAATGATGAGTGCCCAGTGGCAGCCATCAGTCAGCTCTACCCAGGTAGGCAGCCTGTGGTGCAAATGTCCCCGTGTTTGTAAAGCGCTTAGAGCTTGGTCTCTGACCGAGGATAGGTGCTGTATAAGTATCCACATCAATCAGTCAATGAATAGTTACATCTTTCCTGGTGTGTGATAGAATGGGGGAAGCATGCTGTATTGTATGTCAGAAGAGAAGGAAGAGCCTAGCTGTGAATGAAAGGGGGGCCCTATGACGGCTGTGACCCTCTGCCTGCCTGCCTGCCCACCAGGTGGAGGTGGCGGACAAGAAGAACAAGGTGGTCAGCCTGGGCTCCCTCTTTGTGGGCGACGTCATCCGGAGGGAGGTCCCCATTGTCAACCGCTCCCCTGCCCCCATCACCTTCAGCCTCAGCTTTGACCCCTCCTCCCCGCAGCTGAAGAAGTTAGGGCTGCTGTCGGTGACCCCGACAGGGGCCGTCACTCTGGGTGCCTACGGTGGCTCCCTTGCCCTGGACGTGCTGTTCAAGACGAAGAGACGCGTTCCGCCCTTCACTGAACAGGTCAGGCCTAGTGGGCAGCGAAGGCTGTGCTGTGAAGAATGTGTGTCACTGGTTATGAACAGCACACCTCAGAAAGTAATGGTTTGGGAATAACTATGTATTTCGTACATCATGTTGATACTCAAGCAGAAGATAAAATATGCACATTAAAGATCCTGTAAATCATGTAAGCGTTCAGTGGGTTATGAAAACATGAACATGCCCAGCATGCAACCCCCCCCCCCCCCCCCCCCCCCCCCCCCTGCAAAGAACAGAGTATGGCTGCTGACATGGCGAGGTAAAAATGGTCACACACGTAAAAGCCCACTTGTGTACATACAAGTGAACATGGATGTTGCAGCTCACTAACGAAGAAGAAGATACATCAGGTTGTTGGGGGGGTATGTTCCTGGAAGTGTTGAAATGCAGAGCGACCTCAGCTAGAAAAGAAACTGATTTGACACGGGCCTTGACGGGCGCAATAGCCGAGTGGTTAAAGCGTTGGACTGTCAATCTGAGGGTCCCGGGTTTGAATCACGGTGACGGCGCCTGGTGGGTAAAGGGTGGAGATTTTTACGATCTCCCAGGTCAACATATGTGCAGACCTGCTAGTGCCTGAACCCCCTTCGTGTGTATATGCAAGCAGAAGATCAAATACGCACGTTAAAGATCCTGTAATCCATGTCAGCGTTCGGTGGGTTATGGAAACAAGAACATACCCAGCATGCACACCTCCGAAAACGGAGTATGGCTGCCTACATGGTGGGGTAAAAACGGTCATACACGTAAAAGCCCACTCGTGTGCTTACGAGTGAACGCAGAAGAAGAAGAAGAAGAAGACTTGTTGACGTGTGGTTGGTTCTGTGTGTGACTGGCAGACAGTGTCCTGTCGGGGAGGGTTGGTCAGGGACCACACTGTGTGCAGCAGATGGCACTGTGGACACTGAGGGCGGCCAGTGGGGGACCTGACCACTGCTCTGTGGGGGTGTGGGTGTCTGTGTGTGTGGGGGTGGGTGTCTTTGTGGGTGTGTGTGTCTCTGTGTCTGTGTTGTGTGTGTGCCTGAAAGTCTGTGTGCAGGTCTCTTGTGTTTGTGTGTCAGTGTGTGCGTCTGTGTTTGTGTGTGTTATATGTGTGTGTGTCTGTGTGTTGTGTGTGCCTTTAAGTATGTCTGTACGTGTCTGTGTGTGTGTGTGTGTGAGTATGTGTGTCTGTGTTTGTGTGTGTTTCTCTGTGTATCTGTGTGTGTGTGTGTGTGTGTGTGTGTGTATGTCTTTTTTATGTGAGTGTGTGTGTGTGTGGCTCTGTGTGTGTGTGTGTGTGTGTACAGGTGGTGATGGAGTTTGGGGGGGTGCAGACCCCCTTGCTGGCGGTGAGCGGGGTGTGCCTGGGGATGGACGTGGTGCTGGACACACCCTACATCCCCTTCGGCACCGTCTACCTCCGCAGCCAGACCTCCCGCACCATCACCATGACCAACCGCGGGGACATCAACACCAGGTAACCATCTCCTGTCCCCTCCCCTCCCCACCCTGTCACCACACAGACAGCTTCCTTCAGTTCCTCTTTCTCAGGGAGGCGTTTGCTGTGTTTGGAACTGATCCGTGCACGCTACACCACATCTGCCTGACCCAGCAGCATGATCCAACAAGCTGAGTCAGGCCTGGAGCACGTGCATGTGTGTTTGTATGTACCTGTCAGGGTGGATTTCTTGTGCACAGTTCAGCAGAGGGGACTACACTTGTGTTGCCAAGGGTTCTGTTTCAGTTTGCCAAGTGCACGCCGCAACACGGGACCGTTGTTTACCAGCTGATCTGAGTGACTATATATATGCTCAGTTTGATTTTCCGGTCCAACTTGGGAGCAAGGGTGTGTGACCTGCATTCATACCTAGACCCTTACGGACATTGTACTGATAGATATAGGCATCTTAACTTATTCTGCTGAGAGGAGAAAAAAAAAAACCGGGAAAAGAGAGTGGCATCATGTTTGTGTTTGGCAGTTGAAGAGGTCGTAATCATTTCTAACAGTGACATTGTGGGCTATAGACAGGAGTCGGTCTTGAAGCCGTGTGTCCAATGAGATCCTGGTTAGACCTGTATAGACCCTGTCTTAACTCTCTCCATACGAACGGCGAAAGAGACGACGTTAACAGCGTTTCATCCCAATTACCATCATCAAAATATTGCAAGCGGAACGCTCTTATACTGAAGAGGTGAATGTTGACAAAGAATACAACAATTCTGACGACAGAAGCTAAAGGTTGGGTCATTGAGACACCCACTGGACATCCGAGGGGTCTGTGTAGAGGAGAAGAGAGGACTGGCCGTACTGAGTGAGTTAAATGTCCGTTCCTGTGTGCAGATTCCGTTGGGACTTGAATCACTTCGGACCCGATTTTTCCATCACACCAGTTGAGGGCTATATCACTCCTGGCATGGACGTTACCTTTAAAGTCATCTTTCACCCACAGGAAAACAGTGCTGACATCAGATATGAGGTGTGTACATACGTATATGTCTGTGTCATTGATTTGTGATACACAGATGTTTTGTTGAATATGAATGTCTTCATGGGTGGAATGTGTGGTATAGCACTTGTGTGTATATGCATGTTACTCTTATGCATGCAAGGTTCAGAACTCTTATGCGCTTTAATATACAACACAACACACACACACAGTGGAGACACACACACACACACACACACACACACACACACACACACACACACACACACACACACACACACACACACACACACACACACACGGAGCCAGTAGCACCCCAGTGGGGTCAGTAGAGAATGTGTGTGTTGTGTGTGTCCACTGTGTGTGTGTGTGCTTATATGTGTGTGTACTGTGTGTGTTTGTGTATGCTTATGTGTGTGTGGACTGTGTGTGTTTGTGTGTGCTTATGTGTGTGTGGACTGTGTGTGTGTGTGTGTGCTTATGTGTGTGTGGACTGTAAGTGTTTGCTCTGTATACCTGTATGTATGCTGTGTATGTGTGTGTGCTGTGTGAGTGTATACTCTGTATATATGTATGGATGCTCTGTATGTGTGTGTGTGTGTACTCTCTAAGTTGTGTATGCTCTCTGTGTGTGTGTGTGTCTGTATACTCTGTATATTTATGAGTATGGTCCAATCTCACATCTTCCTGAGATTATGGCCTCTACTCAACAATGGACTGCTGACATAAAATCATGGACGACAAACAACAAACTGCAGTTGAATGACGAAAAACCAGAAATGATTTTTCTTGCTCCTAAACATTTGCTAAATTCTGTCTCATTCCCACAAGCTGTTCACTTAATTGGATGCAATGTTCCAGCTTGAAAAATTGTTCGCAACCTTGGTGTTTATTTAGACCAGACTCTATCTTTTGATTGGCAGATTGCCTCAATCTGTCAAATCTGTTACCTTGAGTTGCGTAGAATAAGCTCTGTTCAGCACTTTCTGTCTCAGGACGCAACAAAAACCCTTGTCTGTTCCCTGGTCTTATCTAGGCTTGACTACTGTAGTTCTAGGCTTGACTACTGTAGTTGTAGGCTTGACTATTGTAGTTCTAGGCTTGACTACTGTAGTTGTAGGCTTGACTACGTTAGTTCTAGGCTTGAGTTCTAGGCTTGACTACGTTAGTTCTAGGCTTGACTACTGTAGTTCTAGGCTTGACTACTGTAGTTGTAGGCTTGAGTTCTAGGCTTGACTACTTGACTACGTTAGTTCTAGGCTTGACTACGTTAGTTCTAGGCTTGACTACTGTAGTTCTAGGCTTGACTACGTTAGTTGTAGGCTTGACTACTGTAGTTGTAGGCTTGACTACGTTAGTTCTAGGCTTGACTACTGTAGTTCTTGGCTTGACTACGTTAGTTCTAGGCTTGACTACTGTAGTTCTCTGCTCACTGGATGCCCCAACTCCTTGTTACCCAGACTTCAGAGACTCCAAAACCATGCTGCACAGCGTATCTTCCGTTCCATCAGATCTGCTCATGTCACTCCTCTCCTTCATTCCCTCCACTGGTTACCTGTTGAGAAAAGAATAGAATACAAACTCTCTCATGTGCTGCAAATTTATGATTAGCATGTCTCCTTAGTTTTCTGAGATTCTGCATTACTACCGTCCATCTCGCCAGCTTCGGTCATCATGACCGTCTCTTAAAAATTCCATCCTGCAGAACCAGATCACGTGGAAAACACGTTTTCTCTTTCCGGGCTTCCTCCACGTGGAACTCACTCCCCTTTCCTGTCTGTCCTGCTGTTTCTTGCCCTTCTTTCAAAACTCATTTATTTCCAGCCTCAAATCGGTAAATAACTCCTTGTCTTTACTTTTATGTTTGAGTCAAGTTGACTTTTACTTCTACTATTTTTATTCTATTTTAAACATGCACATGTTCATATGCCTTGAACTGTCAAGATGTGCTTGAGTGCGCGCGTATGTGTGTGTGTGTGTGTCTACATCTTGTGTGGAGTGGGTTTGTGGGTTGCAGTTGGGAGTGGGAGGATTTGTGCATGTGGGTGTATTTGTGTGTTTTTAGTGTGCATGCATTATTGTAGTTTTCATTGTAAATGCCCAGGGCTTTTGCTTCATTAGACTGGGCGTATCAACTGTCCTTTTATTAGCATTATTATGATATGTATGCTCTGTTTGTTTGTGTATGCTCTGTATGTGATGTGTATGTATGCCCTGTGTGTGTGTTTATGCATGCTCTGAATCTGTATGCATGAATACTTTGTATGTGTGTGTGTGTGTGTGTGAATGGTCTATATGTGTGTGTGTGTGTGTGTTCTTTATCTGTGTGTGTATGAATGCTCTGTATGCTCCAGAAGTGTGTATGTGTATGCTCTGTATGTGTGTATGTGTATGCCATATGTGCGTATGTGTATGGTGTGTATGTGCATGCTGTGTTTGTATATGCTCCATATGTGCGCATGTGTATGCTCTGTTTATGTGTGTTGGCTTGAAGAATTCAGATGGAAGATCAGCGGCTGTGGGTCTGGAGGTGACTTGTGAGGCCAGTCTGGGCCCTGAAGGCTGGCCTACATGCGGGGCACAAGCGAGTGGGTGCAGTGTATGGTGTTGTGTTCACTCTGTTTTGGTGTGTGGTGTCAGAAACTGAACTGTTTCCTGGACGGGGGCCCCCACATCCCCGTGCTGCTGACGCTGACAGGGAGCTGCACGGACATGTCCCCCATGAAGGACGTGTACTCCTTCTCCACCCAGGTGCGGGGCAAGGACCTGAGGGGCATCCCCATCACCAACCGCACCCTGCTCACCTGGCACCTCACCCCCATCATCGAGGGCAGCCAGTGGTCGGGGCCCCCCACCTTCACCGTCGAACCCCTCCAGACCCGCCTCTACGACCTCACCTACCACCCCCTCACCATGACCGCCGACACCAAGCACCAGGTCAGGGGGAAAAGTCTGCTTTTGAAAGGCCAGTGGAGACAGGCACACCAGCACGAGTGGTTAACTCTTTCACTGCCGTAGGTGACTTTCGTTGTTGACCAGACAGTGCACCACCATAGGCGACTTTTAGTTGACTACACAGTGCACCGCCATAGGCGACTTTTAGTTGACTACACAGTGCACTGCCACAGGTGACTTTAGTTGACTACACAGTGCACCACCACAGGTGACTTTAGTTGACTACACAGTGCACCGCCATAGGTGACTTTAGTTGACTACACAGTGCACCGCCACAGGTGACTTTAGTTGACTACACAGTGCACCACCACAGGTGACTTTAGTTGACTACACAGTGCACCGCCACAGGTGACTTTAGTTGACTACACAGTGCACCGCCATAGGTGACTTTAGTTGACTACGCAGTGCACCACCACAGGTGACTTTAGTTGACTACACAGTGCACCGCCTTAGCGACTTTTGTCGACATCGAGGGGTCATGTTGATAAGACCGTTTTTAAAATTGTAACAAAGCTTGACAGCTGCAAGCAGTTTCCGTCCAGTAGAACAATGACAAACCTTTGCCCCCTGACGGAGTTTGAAGTGAACAAGTCCATTGTGTTGTTTTGACATGAACCAAAGCCTGTGACTGAGAGCATGGTTTCTAAAATATTTAGCACTGGGCAGTGAAAGAGTTAAGGTTCTGGACTTTTCAGTCTGAGGGTCCCAGGGGTTTCAAATCCTGCTCCTGGCTCCTGGTGGGTAAATGTGGGGGGGGGGTCCAGACTCCTGAGTCAACATATGTTGCAATTCTGCTCCGTGCCTGAGCCCTCTTCATGTGTATAAGCAAGCAGAAGATCAAATGCGCATGTTAAAAGATCCATGTAATCCATGCTAGCGTTCAGTGGGGTTATGGAAACAAGACCACAACTGGCGTGCATCCCGTGGCCCCCCCAAAAAAGGAGTATGGCTGCCTACATGGCAGGGGGAAAAACGACCATGTATGTAAAAGCCCACTCCTTCATACGAGTGAATATGGGAGTCTAGGCCCATGAACAAAAAAAAACAACAACAAAAAAACACACACACACAAGGACGGAAAATAGAGATTGAATAAATGTGTTAGTATATGGGGGTGGGGGTGTTGATTTACGCATGGGTGCGTCCGCGTCTGTATGTGTGTGTGTGTGTGTGTGAGTTTGTTAAAGAGTGTTGTGTGTTTATGTGTGTGTGAGTGTTAAAGAGCATTGGTGTGTTAGTGTTAAAAGAGTGTTGTTGTGTGTGTGAGTGTTAAATTGTGTTGTGTGTGTGTGTTTTGAGTGTGTTAAAGAGGGTTGTTGTGGGTGTGAAAGTGTTGTTGTTGTGTGTGTGTGGAGTGTGTTAAAGAGTGTTGTTGTGTGTGTGAGTGTTAGAGAGTGTTCTTGTGTTGCTGTGGGTGTGGTGTGTGTTAAAGAGCGTCATTGTGTGTGTTTGTGGAGAATGTTAAAGAGTGTTATTGTGTGTGAGTGTGAAAGAGCATTGTTGCTTTGTGTGTGTGTGAAGTGTGTCAAAGAGCGTTGTGTTTTTATGTGTGTGTGAATGATAAAGAGCATTGTGTTGTGTGTGTGCGTCATGAGTGTTAAGAGTGTTATTGTGTTAAGAGTGTTATTGTGTTGTGTGTGTGTGTGTGAGAGTGTTAAAAAGCATTGTTGTGTTGTGAGTGTTAAAAAGCGTTGTTGTTGTGGTGTGTGGAGAGAGTCAAAAGCGTGATGCTGTGCTGTGTGGCAGGGCACAGTGTTCTTCCCCTTTCCAGACGGGCAGGGCCAGCTGTACAACCTGACGGGCACGGCCGAGGCCCCAAAGTCCAGCGGCAAGCTGATACAGGATGTGCCCTGCAAGTCTGAGTTCACCCAGCTCCTCACTGTCACCAACTGGCTGTCCAAGCCACAGAGGTACGGGAGGAGGGCCTGGTGGTGCTGCTCACTTGGTCTGCAGCCCTGGCCCTTAGGACTGACCCACACTGTGTGTGTGGGAGTTCCCTTTGTGGTGCCTGTGGCGTGGTCTGCAGCCCTAGCCCTTAGGACTGACCCACACTGTGTGTGTGTGGGAGTTCCCTTTGTGGTGCTAGTGGACTGGTCTGTGGCCCTAGCCCTTAGGACTGACCCAAACTGTGTGGGGGGGGGGGGGGTCCCTTTGTGGTGCCTGTGGCCTGGTCTGTGGCCCTAGCCCTTCAGACTGACCCAAACTGTGTGTGGGGGGGGGTCCCTTTGTGGTGCCTGTGGCGTGGTCTGTGGCCCTAGCCCTTCAGACTGACCCTGACTGTGTGTGGGTGGGTGTTCCCTTTGTGGTGCCTGTGGGCTGGTCTGTGGCCCTAGCCCTTCAGACTGACCCTGACTGTGTGTGTGAGTTTCCTTTGTGGTGCCTGTGGCCTGGTCTGTGGCCCTAGCCCTTCAGACTGACCCTGACTGTGTGTGGGTGGGAGTTCCCTTTGTGGTGCCTGTGGGCTGGTCTGTGGCCCTAGCCCTTCAGACTGACCCTGACTGTGTGTGGGTGGGAGTTCCCTTGTTGGGTGAAGTGGGCTTCATTTTTGTGTGTGTAGCTGCTTGTGTTGGTTGGTTGGTTTATAGGAATCCGGTGTTTTGGGTATGCCTTTTTGTTGTTGTTTTCTTTTCTGTTTGCATAGAATGACTGTTGATGCTGAATGGTCTATAGATGGTCTGTATATATATGGTCAAGTTGATGCTGTAATGGTATATGTATGTGGTCATGTTGATGCTGTGATGGTGTGTATATATAGTCAAACCATCTGTTTCTCAGACACACACATGCACGCGCGCACACACACACACACACATACACACACACATACACACACATTCTTCACTTAAAGCCTGTACTCACCCCATTTCCAGTGAATTCCTGACAACAAAGTGAGATGTGTGAATTTGTGTGCATGTTTCCCTTCACACTGACGTCCAAGAAAAAAACGTTTTGGAATGAAACATTGATGGTTTGAAGCAGCGGAAAGGAACAGATGACCTGACCTGGCTGTGACGGTCTTGGTGTCAGGTTCCAGGCCAAGATTGAGATAGTGAAGTCGGACAAGGCGGACCCCAGCCTGAAGCTGAGCGGCATGGACTACATCGACGTGCCGGCCTGCAGCGACAAGGCCTACAAGCTTCAGGCATTCGCTTATCGGGAAGGAAACCATCAGCTGAAGGTGGGCCCGTCAGTGGGCACTGTGTGTCTGCCTCCTCTCTCTTTCCTCACCTCTCGACAGGGAATGTTAGTGGTGCACATACACATGTTTTATACCTACACATGGGCCTGTGCTTGCATGCACACACACACACACACACACACACACACACACACACACACACACACACACACACACCCACACACACACACACACACACACACACACACACACACACACACACACACCCACACACACACACACACCCACACACACACACACACACACACACACACACACACACATGGAGACACAAAGGTGCGCAGACTTGTGATTTGAACTGCTTCCTTTGAAAGAGACTGATCTTCATTACTTCCAACCAATACTTTTTTGGACAATCGGTAGTGTCACTCTTTTGCCAAAAGCAAAATTTCCATGCCCCTGCTTCACAGTGTCATTGTGTAGTGCAGTGGTATGCGGGGGGACAAGCGCTCAGCCTCGGTCAGCTCCAGGCATCACGTGCCACCCCCCTCCTCATGCCTGGATGATGAGGTCACCCAGACCAGCCATTTGGAGAAGGGGTTGGGGGGGGGGGGCAGGGTGATAACACGTTTTGGTACCACGGTGATTGTGCAGGTCTGTGCTGAGGGTTTTGATTCCCGCCAAGATGGGTGAAGGTCATGTGCAGACACCATCCAGCTGAGGCCCACTGTCAGACATCCCAGGCTCCGGGTTTTTGCCGTGCAAAGGCCAAAGTTTTCTCCAGTCCGTTACATCTTGAATGGACTTAGCACTGGTAAAATAATGCCTGGCTTTGAAAGAATTGTCCCCAGTAAAAACTGCATTTCTGCTTTAATCAGGCACTTTTGCAGTCCCAGATATATCATCCCCATCATTTTACAGTTGATGCTTTCGTTGTGATAGATTGACGTTTTGTAGATTTTGCTAAAATATTACATTTACAAAGTGCTTCAGCTGCAAAGTCCTGTATATGTATACTAACAAGTGCAGTCACAGTACATTGACCTGTTGGTTGGTTCAGTCCTATACATGAAGACAGATGATTGCAGTGACAGCAACATGAGCCTGTTGGTTGGTTCAGTCCTATACATGAAGACAGATGATTGCAGTGACAGCTACATAGACCTGTTGGTTGGTTCAGTCCTATACATGAAGACAGATGATTGCAGTGACAGCAACATGAGCCTGTTGGTTGGTTCAGTCCTATACATGAAGACAGATGACTGCAGTGACAGTTACATAGACCTGTTGGTTGGTTTAGTCCTATACATGAAGACAGATGATTGCAGTGACAGTTACATAGACCTGTTGGTTGGTTCAGTCCTATACATGAAGACAGATGATTGCAGTGACAGCAACATAGACCTGTTGGTTGGTTCAGTCCTATACATGAAGACAGATGATTGCAGTGACAGCTACATAGACCTGTTGGTTGGTTTAGTCCTATACATGAAGACAGATGATTGCAGTGACAGCAACATGAGCCTGTTGGTTGGTTCAGTCCTATACATGAAGACAGATGATTGCAGTGACAGTTACATAGACCTGTTGGTTGGTTTAGTCCTATACATGAAGACAGATGATTGCAGTGACAGCAACATGAGCCTGTTGGTTGGTTTAGTCCTATACATGAAGACAGATGATTGCAGTGACAGCAACATGAGCCTGTTGGTTGGTTTAGTCCTATACATGAAGACAGATGATTGCAGTGACAGCAACATGAGCCTGTTGGTTGGTTTAGTCCTATACATGAAGACAGATGATTGCAGTGACAGCAACATGAGCCTGTTGGTTGGTTTAGTCCTATACATGAAGACAGATGATTGCAGTGACAGTTACATGAGCCTGTTGGTTGGTTCAGTCCTATACATGAAGACAGATGATTGCAGTGACAGCAACATAGACCTGTTGGTTGGTTTAGTCCTATACATGAAGACAGATGATTGCAGTGACAGCAACATGAGCCTGTTGGTTGGTTCAGTCCTATACATGAAGACAGATGATTGCAGTGACAGCAACATGAGCCTGTTGGTTGGTTCAGTCCTATACATGAAGACAGATGATTGCAGTGACAGCAACATAGACCTGTTGGTTGGTTCAGTCCTATACATGAAGACAGATGATTGCAGTGACAGCAACATAGACCTGTTGGTTGGTTCAGTCCTGTACATGAAGACAGATGATTGCAGTGACAGCAACATGAGCCTGTTGGTTGGTTCAGTCCTGTGCATGAAGACAGATGATTGCAGTGACAGCAACATGAGCCTGTTGGTTGGTTCAGTCCTGTGCATGAAGACAAATGATCGCACTCAAACAGTAACAGCAGCCTGTCGGTGTGTCCAGGTGACCTTCACCCACGAGACGAACGGGGAGTACCAGTTCTACGAGATGGGGCTGCGCTTCACCAAGCCGGGGGTGATCTCGGTGATTGAGCTGTCCACCTCGGTGCGGCACATGGTGCACCACAAGCTGGCCCTGGACAACCCCATGAACTGCCCGGAGACCTTCGTGATCTCCTGCAGCGTGCCCGACATCACCGTCCCCCCCACGCTCGTCATCCCACCCCTGGCCAAGGTCAGCACACTCTGTCTTCCGTTCAGTCTCAGTTTCAGTTTCAGTAGCTCAAGGAGGCTTCACTGCGTTCGGACAAATCCATATACGCTACACCACATCTGCCAAGCAGATGCCTGACCAGCAGCGTAACCCAACGCGCTTAGTCAGGCCTTGAAAAAAAAAGTGAATAAATAATAGATAAATACATAATAAAAAAATAATAATAATAATAATAATAAAATTAAAAAATTAAATATGAACAAAACCAACTACTACCACTACTAATAATATGTATAAGGCGCAAAAACTTGATGAAGTCAACTATAAGCATACATAAATAAATAAATAATAATTATGATAATAATAAAAAGAAAAAAAAAGTAGTAGTAATAATAATAATAATAAATAATTAAATAATAAAAAAGACAACAATGATGATAAATAAGCAAATAAATGTAAAACATGGAGACATATATTCACACATACACCCACATACATATGCATAACAGATATGCACCAAACATGCAGTTTCACAGAAAGCAGTCACACTTCTTGTGTCTTTCCTTACTGAGGTCAACGGTTGCATCAGTCACACGTCTTCTTCCTCTTCTTCGTTTGTGGGCTGCAACTCCCACGTGAACTAGTTTGTATACGAGAGGGCTTTTTCATGTATTGCCATTTTTACCCCGCCGTGTAGGCAGCCATACTCCGTTTTCGGGGGTGTGCATTGCTGGGTATGTTCTTGTTTCCATAACCCACAGAACGCTGTCATACATTACAGGATCTTTGACGTGGGTATTGGATCTTCTGCTTGCGTATACACACGAAGGGGGTTCAGGCACAAGCAGGTCTGCACATTGTGTTGACCTGGGAGATAAGGAAAATCTCCACCCATTTCCCACCAGGTGCCGTTACTGAGATTCGAACCCGGGACCCTCAGATTGAAAGTCCAATGCTTTAACCACTCAGCTATTGCGACCGTTGGTCACACGTCCAAAAGAATAGTTTCCTGTTTTTTTGTCAGGCAGAAGCAGGTCTGCACGTATGCACGAGCCCTTTACCCATCAGGCTCCTTTACCGAGATTCCAACCTGGGACCCTCAGATTGAAAGTCCAACGCTTTAACCACTTGGTTATTGCGCCCGTCATCTTATTTTCAGTTGGCATTCTTAAACCGCTTGTTCTATTTTGGCGCATGTGTGGTATTCTTTAACGGTACATATTTTTGAACGGCACCATTTTTGTCAGTATTTAATCGCTAAATTCCTCTTCAGCTCCTCTAGGACTCCCCTTTAACTGTTTACCCCACCAGGGCCTGGGCAGCCCCTGGACCCCTGCCTCTTAAGTTCTTCACAGGACTGGACTCTGGTGTGTTCTGTCTGGTGTGTTCTGCCTGATGCCTGATGCCTGTGACCTGTTGGGTTTGTTTTTTTTTGGGGGGGGGGGGGGGGGGGGGGCCTGCAGGGTCAGCTGAACATGGATTACCTGCCTCTCAAGCTGGGGGAGGTGCAGGGCAAGCTGGAGCTGAACAACCCTGACCTTGGCCTCTTCACCTACGACCTTGTCCTGCGAGCCACGCCCCCAGCCCCGGAGAATCCGGTGCACATGAAGGTGGCCCTGGGTCAGAGCCAGGTGCAGACAGTTCACTTCCAGAGCTACGCCAGGCATAAGCTGGATTACTTCTGCAAGGTGGGTCGCCGCTGGAGTCGTCAGTAGCGTATGTTTTCTGTTTTGGATTTTGTGTTTGTGAATTATTGTGTTATTTGTTTTTGAAAGGGTTTACCGACTGACTACTCATTACAAGATGCCAGGGTCTGTGCTGGAAAAGGAATGGTTTTTTTGTTATGGTATGTAAGAAATGTACATGTGCAAGTGTTTGTTTTAAAGTGTAGGTCTGTAACTGGATAAATATGTGCTTTAAGTATTCATGTGTATGCACAAACACACATGTATTATACACACACACGCACACACACACACATACATACACACACACACTCACACACAGACACACACATACACACACGCACACACATGCACACACATGCACAGGGAAGAAGCATACAAAGGAAGAATATTCCTTTCTTTGCTGTTTCGTATGTGACCGACTATGGCAAAATAATAATGGACATGATTAAAGCCTTATGCTATGTGCACGGTGATGGAAGCGCGTACATGTGTGTTGACTGTGAATGTGTTGGAGCGATAGAGATGATGATGATGATGATGATGATACTTATATAGCGCCTATCCTCGGTTGGAGACCAAGCTCTAAGCACTTTATCAACACAGGGTCATTTGCACAGCAGGCTGCCTACCTGGGTAGAGCTGACTGACAGCTGCCATAGGGGGTTCATCGTTCATTTCCTGCATCATTCAGTCAATTAGAGTCCACAACTCAGATTGCTGACATGGGTTGCAGGATCTTTAACATGTGTATTTGATCTGTGTGCATACACACACGAAGAGGGTTCAGGCACAAGCAGGTCTGCACATATGTTCTACTTCTTCTTCTTCTGTGTTCACTCATATGCACACGAGTGGGCTTTTAAGTCTATGACCGTTTTTACCCCGCCATGTAGGCAGCCATACTCCGTTTTCGGGGGTGTGCATGCTGGGTATGTTCTTGTTTCCATAACCCACCGAACGCTGACATGGATTACAGGATCTTTAATGTGCGTATTTGATCTTCTGCTTGCATATACACACGAAGGGGGTTCAGGCACTAGCAGGTCTGCACATGTGTTGACCTGGGAGATCGTAAAAATCTCCACCCTTTACCCACCAGGCGCCGTCACCGTGATTCAAACCCAGGACCCTCAGATTGACAGTCCAACGCTTTAACCACTCGGCTATTGCGCCCGTCTGCACATATGTTGACCTGGGAGATCGGAAAAATCTCCGCCTCTTCACCCACCAGGCGCCGTTACGGGAGATTCAAACTGGGACTCCCAGATTGAAAGACCAACAATGCTTTAACCACTTGGCTGTTGAGAGATAAAAAGAGAGAAAGCTGCAGGCCTTGCATTGTCTGTGTCACCAGGTGGACTCCCCAGACTTCCAGGTGGACAAGAGTGTCAGCATCATGCCCATGCCGGGACCCCCCGGGAGCAGCACGGACGGGATGGTGGACGTGACCTATGAACCCTCCCAGTTGGGTGAGCAGGAGACCACGCTGACCATCAGCTCCCCCCTGGGCGGGGACTTCCTGGTGCCCCTCCTGGGCACCTGCACCCTCCCGACCCCCCAGGGACCCATCATCATCAGGGCAGGGGGGATCACCCCTATCGTTTTCCGCAACGTCTTCCTGTCCACCATCACCTGTACTATGCAGGTCCCGTCAGTCTTCATTGCTTGCTCTGTCTGTCTGTCTGTCTTTTTTTTTTTTTTTTTTTTTTTTGGGGGGGGGGGGGGGGTTGTTTTAGTTTTTTCTCTCCTGTTTCTTCTGTGTTGTTGCTTCTCTCGTTCTGTCCTGTTTCTCTCCTTCTGTCTTCTTCACGTTCCTCCTGTTTCTCTCCTTCTGTCTTCTTCATGTTCCTCCTGTTTCTCTCCTTCTGTCTTCTTCACGTTCCTCCTGTTTCTCTCCTTCTGTCTTCTTCATGTTCCTCCTGTTTCTCTGTTTCTGTCTTCTTCATGTTCCTCCTGTTTCTCTGTTTCTGTCTTCTTCATGTTCCTCCTGTTTCTCTGTTTCTGTCTTCTTCATGTTCCTCCTGTTTCTCTCCTTCTGTCTTCTTCATGTTCCTCCTGTTTCTCTCCTTCTGTCTTCTTCATGTTCCTCCTGTTTCTCTCCTTCTGTCTTCTTCATGTTCCTCCTGTTTCTCTGTTTCTGCCTTCTTCATGTTCCTCCTGTTTCTCTCCTTCTGTCTTCTTCATGTTCCTCCTGTTTCTCTCCTTCTGTCTTCTTCATGTTCCTCCTGTTTCTCTCCTTCTGTCTTCTTCATGTTCCTCCTGTTTCTGTCTTCTTCATGTTCCTCCTGTTTCTCTCCTTCTGTCTTCTTCATGTTCCTCCTGTTTCTCTGTTTCTGTCTTCTTCATGTTCCTCCTGTTTCTCTGTTTCTGTCTTCTTCATGTTCCTCCTGTTTCTCTCCTTCTGTCTTCTTCATGTTCCTCCTGTTTCTCTCCTTCTGTCTTCTTCATGTTCCTCCTGTTTCTCTGTTTCTGTCTTCTTCATGTTCCTCCTGTTTCTCTCCTTCTGTCTTCTTCATGTTCCTCCTGTTTCTCTCCTTCTGTCTTCTTCATGTTCCTCCTGTTTCTCTCCTTCTGTCTGTTTCACGTTCCTCCTGTTTCTCTCATTCTGTCTTCTTCACGTTCCTCCTGTTTCTCTCCTTCTGTCTTCTTCATGTTCCTCCTGTTTCTCTCCTTCTGTCTTCTTCATGTTCCTCCTGTTTCTCTCCTATCTTCTTCATGTTCCTCCTGTTTCTCTCGTTCTGTCTTCTTCATGTACCTCCTGTTTCTCTGTTCCTCCTGTTTCTGTCGTTCTGTCCTTTTCATGCTGACTGTTGTGCGTGAGTAGAGTGGTGCCTGTCTGGTGTAGTGTCTGTGTAGTGCAGTGTGTACAGTGTGGTGTCTGTGTAGTGCTGTGTGTACAGTGTGGTGTCTGTGTAGTGCAGTGTGTACAGTGTGGTGTCTGTGTAGTGCAGTGTGTACAGCTGTGTACAGTGTGGTGTCTGTGTAGTGC
Source organism: Babylonia areolata (assembly GCF_041734735.1). NCBI lineage: Eukaryota > Metazoa > Mollusca > Gastropoda > Neogastropoda > Buccinidae > Babylonia > Babylonia areolata. The sequence continues at coordinate 44,400,202 of NC_134901.1, read as the reverse complement.
TGTGTGTACAGTGTGGTGTCTGTGTAGTGCTGTGTACAGTGTGGTGTCTGTGTAGTGCAGTGTGTACAGTGTGGTGTCTGTGTAGTGCAGTGTGTACAGTGTGGTGTCTGTGTACAGCTGTGTACAGTGTGGTGTCTGTGTACAGCTGTGTGCAGTGTGGTGTCTGTGTACAGCTGTGTACAGTGTGGTGTCTGTGTAGTGCTGTGTTCAGTGTGGTGTCTGTGTAGTGCAGTGTGTACAGTGTGGTGTCTGTGTAGTGCAGTGTGTACAGTGTGGTGTCTGTACAGTGTGGTGTCTGTGTAGTGCAGTGTGTACAGTGTGGTGTCTGTGTAGTGCAGTGTGTACAGTGTGGTGCCTGTGTAGTGCAGTGTGTACAGTGTGGTGTCTGTACAGTGTGGTGTCTGTGTAGTGCAGTGTGTACAGTGTGGTGTCTGTGTAGTGCTGTGTGTACAGTGTGGTGTCTGTGTAGTGCTGTGTACAGTGTGGTGTCTGTGTAGTGCAGTGTGTACAGTGTGGTGTCTGTGTAGTGCAGTGTGTACAGTGTGGTGTCTGTGTAGTGCAGTGTGTACAGCTGTGTACAGTGTGGTGTCTGTGTAGTGCAGTGTGTACAGTGTGGTGTCTGTGTAGTGCAGTGTGTACAGTGTGGTGTCTGTGTAGTGCTGTGTGTACAGTGTGGTGTCTGTGTAGTGCAGTGTGTACAGCTGTGTACAGTGTGGTGTCTGTGTAGTGCTGTGTGTGCAGTGTGGTGTCTGTACAGTGTGGTGTCTGTGTAGTGCTGTGTGTGCAGTGATGTTCAGTGTGGTGTCTGTGTAGTGCAGTGTGTACAGTGTGGTGCCTGTGTAGTGCAGTGTGTACAGTGTGGTGCCTGTGTAGTGTGGTACCTGTGTAGTGCAGTGTGTACAGTGTGGTGTCTGTACAGTGTGGTGTCTGTGTAATGCAGTGTGTACAGTGTGGTGTCTGTACAGTGTGGTGTCTGTGTAATGCAGTGTGTACAGTGCTGTGTCTGTACAGTGTGGTGTCTGTGTAATGCAGTGTGTACAGTGTGGTGTCTGTACAGTGTAGTGTCTGTGTAATGCAGTGTGTACAGTGTGGTGTCTGTGTAGTGCTGTGTGTGCAGTGTGTACAGTGTGGTGTCTGTGTAGTGCAGTGTGTACAGTGTGGTGTCTGTGTAGTGCAGTGTGTACAGTGTGGTGTCTGTGTAATGCAGTGTGTACAGTGTGGTGTCTGTGTAGTGCTGTGTGTGCAGTGTGTACAGTGGTGTCTGTGTAGTGCAGTGATGTTCAGTGTGGTGCCTGTGTAGTGCAGTGTGTACAGTGTGGTGTCTGTGTAGTGCAGTGTGTACAGTGTGGTGTCTGTGTAGTGCAGTGTGTACAGTGTGGTGTCTGTGTAGTGCTGTGTACAGTGTGGTGTCTGTGTAGTGCAGTGTGTACAGTGTGGTGTCTGTGTAGTGCTGTGTGTACAGTGTGGTGTCTGTGTAGTGCTGTGTGTACAGTGTGGTGTCTGTGTAGTGCAGTGTGTACAGCTGTGTACAGTGTGGTGTCTGTGTAGTGCTGTGTGTGCAGTGTGGTGTCTGTGTAGTGCTGTGTGTACAGTGTGGTGTCTGTGTAGTGCAGTGTGTACAGCTGTGTACAGTGTGGTGTCTGTGTAGTGCTGTGTGTACAGTGTGGTGTCTGTGTAGTGCTGTGTGTACAGTGTGGTGTCTGTGTAGTGCAGTGTGTACAGCTGTGTACAGTGTGGTGTCTGTGTAGTGCTGTGTGTGCAGTGTGGTGTCTGTGTAGTGCTGTGTGTGCAGTGTGGTGTCTGTACAGTGTGGTGTCTGTGTAGTGCTGTGTGTGCAGTGATGTTCAGTGTGGTGTCTGTGTAGTGCAGTGTGTACAGTGTGGTGCCTGTGTAGTGCAGTGTGTACAGTGTGGTGCCTGTGTAGTGTGGTACCTGTGTAGTGCAGTGTGTACAGTGTGGTGTCTGTACAGTGTGGTGTCTGTGTAATGCAGTGTGTACAGTGTGGTGTCTGTACAGTGTGGTGTCTGTGTAATGCAGTGTGTACAGTGCGGTGTCTGTACAGTGTGGTGTCTGTGTAATGCAGTGTGTACAGTATGGTGTCTGTACAGTGTAGTGTCTGTGTAATGCAGTGTGTACAGTGTGGTGTCTGTGTAGTGCTGTGTGTGCAGTGTGTACAGTGTGGTGTCTGTGTAGTGCAGTGTGTACAGTGTGGTGTCCGTGTAGTGCAGTGTGTACAGTGTGGTGTCTGTGTAATGCAGTGTGTACAGTGTGGTGTCTGTGTAGTGCTGTGTGTGCAGTGTGTACAGTGGTGTCTGTGTAGTGCAGTGATGTTCAGTGTGGTGCCTGTGTAGTGCAGTGTGTACAGTGTGGTGTCTGTGTAGTGCAGTGTGTACAGTGTGGTGTCTGTGTAGTGCTGTGTGTACAGTGTGGTGTCTGTGTAGTGCAGTGTGTACAGTGTGGTGTCTGTGTAGTGCAGTGTGTACAGCTGTGTACAGTGTGGTGTCTGTGTAGTGCAGTGTGTACAGTGTGGTGTCTGTGTAGTGCAGTGTGTACAGTGTGGTGTCTGTGTAATGCAGTGTGTACAGTGTGGTGTCTGTGTAGTGCTGTGTGTGCAGTGTGTACAGTGGTGTCTGTGTAGTGCAGTGATGTTCAGTGTGGTGCCTGTGTAGTGCAGTGTGTACATAGCGCAACTTGAATCACCCTCTGTTCACTGTACAACAGGAAAAATTCTCTATTCGTCACACTAACTTATCAGTACTTCATCGATGATTCGTCATGAAATGTGTGTGTGCACGTGTGTGTCTAAAGGTGAACAACCCCCTGTTCTCGGTGCCAAAGCCGTCCGAGACAATCCGCTCCAAGAAAGAGCAACGCATTGGAGTGCACTACGAAGGGAGCAAGGACAAGGCCACGGCCACAGGACGACTGATCGTGTCCTGCACCAGCCCCACAGATGGAGTCACCTCCATCCAGTGGGTGTATTACCTCAAGGGTGTCAGTCTTAAACAAGAGCCAGCCCAGCCCCAGCACAAGGTTTCGCACCTATAATAGTGGTGTGAAAAACACATGCAGGGTAAACAAACCTCATCTTTTCTTGGCTTACTTTGATTAGGGACATGAAGACAACTAGGATGACCTGACTGATTAGTGATAAGTAGAACTAAAAGCGACAGAAACAGACAAACAGGAGGATATCAAATCATAATATTTGATTATTGTGTGCAGCCAGACTGTTATCACATGACTCACACGACTTATCTTTATACTAGCATATATAGTTGTTGTTGAAACTGAAAACTGTTTTTTTTAACATATTTTTACTCCACTTTTTTCTCATCACATTTTATCAGACTTACACGTTTTGTTTTGAGACCGGAGCAGCATGACATTGCACTTGTTATTTTTGTAGTAATTTTAAAAAAGACATCCTGTTTAATAGCATTGTACAATTTAAACTGTGATATTATCCCCTTTTTTTTTTTTTTTTTTTTTTTTTACCTTCACTGTACTTCTTGAACCAGTCTTGGTAATATGCAGATCTGAGTCCACCCTTACATCAGTTTTGATGTTAAGTTCATTCAGTTCAGTCTTTGATTTTGACCCCAAAGTGTTGATGCAGCACTTTGACAGTGGCAGTATTTTTGGTTTCTTTAATACCTATTGATATTAAACTATTTTGTACAGTTCTTGAAGAGTGCATTTTGATTGACATTGTCTGAGTGTGCTTGAGACTGGACACAGTGTGTGCATGGTTTGTACAGGAAATAGCCTTGGTCATCCTCGGTAGACTTTGAATTGTTGTAACTGCAGGTGGAGACACCGGATCTGCTCTTCCTGGATGCTTTGATGACAAGAGTTCAGTCAGAACAATGGGAAATGCAGAGCTGTAGTTTATATATATATATATATATTATATATATATATATATATATGTGTGTGTGTATATATATATATATATATATATATATATATATATATATATATATTGTATATATATATAAAACTTTGTGATTTGGACAAATGAGATGCATGCAGTAATAAAGACAAACTGACCACAGAAGCAAACATTGCACTCCACGGTTCACTGGTATGCACAGACATTGTCCTGCCCATGATCTGGGGACATAGCCAACCATGCATGTATTTGTTGGGGTTGTTTTTTTGTTTTGTTGTTTTTGTTTTTTGTTTTCAACAACCCACCGAACAGGATCTTTAACATGTGCAGTTGAGGTTCAGGCACAAGCAGGTCTGCATATCCATTGACCTGGGAGACTGGAAAAATCTCCACCCTTGATACATGTCGGGCACATTGATCGGAATTCAAAACTGGGACCCTTAGACTGAAAGTCCAGTGCTTTACCCGCTTGGCTGTTGCACCCATCACTTGGAGAAGAGACTTCAGTCCCTCCTTTTGCCACCAAGGGCCAAGTATATGTACTGGGGCAAGATGGGCCTCATATAGTGGAGTGATGGCCTAGAGGTAACGCGTCCGCCTAGGAAGCGAGAGAGAATCTGAGCGCGCTGGTTCGAATCACGGCTCAGCCGCCGATATTTTCTCCCCCTCCACTAGACCTTGAGTGGTGGTCTGGACGCTAGTCATTCGGATGGGACGATAAACCGAGGTCCCGTGTGCAGCATGCACTTAGCGCACGTAAAAGAACCCATGGCAACAAAAGGGTTGTTCCTGGCAAAATTTTGTAGAAAAATCCACTTCGATAGGAAAAACAAATAAAACTGCACGCAGGAAAAAATACAAAAAAAATGGGTGGCGCTGTAGTATAGTGACGCGCTCTCCCTGGGGAGAGCAGCCCGAATTTCACACAGAGAAATCTGTTGTGATGAAATGAAATACAAATAGTCTGCCAATAGATCAAAGTTTTTAAATTGAAATCATTCTGAGGTGATTATTCAGGCTTCCAGAAAACAAACCAAGCGTATAAACTTAAAATGAGAAGGCAAACTAAAAATGAATAAGAGAGAGAGGGGGTTGGGGGGGGGTCCTGTGTTTTTCCTCAGCTCTGGCAGACTGTCAGAGTCAAGTTGTAACATACAGTCACATCCAGTCTCCAGGTTGTCAAGCACTTGATCATACTGCTGTGAGGTAAACATGACCCAAGCAGATAAAGACCAACAGCACTGCACTGTTGAATCAGCCAGAGCCACATAACACACAACATAACACACATCAACCAGATTTGCAGACCTAGCTCTCACCTGGTGGTCCCAACACTGATAAGAGGAACTGACTATAGAACTGTCTGCGGAACACAAAAACGTCAGCACCATTATGACTCTTCTTACTCTTGCATGTTCAAAAACCATTGGTATTCTTCATAACTCTTCTATCATCTTCTTCATGCACACACACACACACCAAAAAAAAAAGAAAAAAAAAAACCCATGAGCATCTCTCAGACGTTTTCTTAGATATTAATGTTTGGAAGCAAAGTACAGGCCACACGACTCCATAAACGAGTAACTGAAGCACCATGAGTCTGCCAGGACCAAGAATATTTTGATGAATATGAAGATCCAGATCTCTACCTACCAACAGAAACAGAAGATGACAACACTGAATGATCAGGAAGCAGTATGTGTGGACTGTGAGTAAAATCCACCTGGTTCCTCAGTCATAACTCCATACTGTCCAAAATACATTTATCATCTGTATACCTGTCAATGTCTGTCTTTCGGAGTATTTGTATGTTTCTTTTTGTGATGACTGGGGACTATTCATTTTGTGTGCAATTGTGTGTGAATGGAAAGACTGCATCATTTGATCAATGCTTGCATGATTTAAATGTCTCTTGAAAATAAGCAATGATTGTGGCCATGAACTTTATGGTCACAAAGCTATAGTATTTCTTACACAACTGCATGTGCATATGCATCAAAACAAAATATATGTAGGTGTGTGTGTGAACAATTTGTGTGTGAACATCTTGAGAATAAAAATCCATTTTTATGAGAACTCCAGATTTCATGTTTTCATCAAAGTCTATTTGGGAATTGTTTTCGTCTGTTTTCCACTGTCCAGGCTAAGAAGTTAATATATAAACATATCTTGAAAATAGCAACTCCTGTTCCAACTTTGTGGGTCTTACAGACCCAAACTTTCTAAAGAGCAAAATACATCAACACCCTCGATCCACTCCTACATCGTGGGTCACACAGCCCCACACTTTATGAAGAACCAGCTTGATACCATGCAGCAGACAATTTAAAAGAGGCAGCTAATGAAAAGCTTTCAGTTGACCATGAGATGTTGACATCACAGTGTCAGAGACAGCCTGTGTTTGTCCTTCAAGTCAACAATGGACCACTTTAGACATTCTGGGGGGGAGGGGGGGGAAGGGACTGAGACATTTTTTTCTTTCTTCTTTTTTTTCTTTTTTAATTGATGATGGAGGATTATGATGCTGCAATGGAGGTCCATTGAAGTTTAGGACTATGTGACAAGGTTGTACTCTACACTTCCTATCATAATGATATCCTGGCATCAACCAGGCCCGAGAGACACAGGTAGTGTTGGTCAGGAAATTAGAGCAACACACCCAAAAGACATATCCATGAAGGGGATAATACTTGACTGAGTGGTCCCAGTCTTCACATTTAAGCCCACAAAACACTCAACTCTGGGTTGGGGCTGGCTGCAGGCTGAAAAACCCACCTCCGCTGGGATTGGAACACATGTTCTCCCAGCCGTCAGTCCACAACGCTAACCTCTTTGCCACGAAGGCTGGTATGAGACATTCTCTAGGTGCGTAGATGGCCGATCATTCATGGAATGTGTGGTGACAGCTGTATGGGGCAGGGAAGAGGGGGGTGTCCTCCAAACGGTTACAAGAACAGAATTTTCTGGTCTGTTTTGCTGTGCTGCAGCTATCGTGTTTTCTCAACATGTCGCATCAACTGCTAGGCTCCAACCTCCCATATTGTTCCCCAGTTTCAGTAGCTCAAGGAGGCGTCACTGCGTTCGGACAAATCCATATATGCTACACCACATCTGCCAAGCAGATGCCTGACCAGCAGCGTAACCCAACGCGCTTAGGCCTTGAGAAAAAAAAAAGGTGAATAAATAATAGATAAGCATACATAAATAAATCAATAAATAAATAATTATAATAAAAAAAGGTAGTTTTAGTAATAATAATAATAAATAAAACAATGATGATAAATAAGCAAATAAATGTAAAACATGAAGACACACATTCACACATACACCCACACATGCATAACAGGTATGCACCAAACATGCAGTTTCACAACCTAACTTGAATGAAGGTACTTGAGTGCTTTTTCATTTCACTCATTAGACTGAACTAAAACGACTAAAATTCTTTTTTTGGGGGGTGGGGGTTAAAATAATGTTTTCACTTTCTTTGAGCACCATTATATCTTTATATCAGTGAATGATTTATATGCTAGAAAATGTGAGTGGCATAAAAGTCTAATCAAATTTCTCAAAGATGAGGAAAATTCCGTATCTATTCTTTTTTCTCATTATTTTCCTTCAATGCCCAAGATTTGTGCTGTCTCATGCAGTAGGGCTGTGACGAAGAGAGGAAAGATGCCAATCTTAAAGATACATGTTAAGTTTCCATTTTTATGATGTTCTCTACTGAAAAGAGGCAGTCGTTAATTCATGTGCTCCAGAACAAACGTTTAGACAAATATTTTGACGCTCCAAAGTGAAGCTCTCGGTTGCAAAGAGCAGAAATAATAATTAGTTTCTGCATGTCTGTATCGAACTTTGGATCAGTAATACATTATTCTACATCAAGTAAAGCAAGTATCTAATCTGCACAGTTTTCTATTCAACAGTCGAATCAAGTTTCAACAGAGGAAAAGATTGTTGACGATGGGTGACAATCAAATAAGCTGTCGAGGACTCAAACGGGTCACTCTTTAAGCTTGAAAACGAGTAAAGTTGAGCGAAGAAGGGAAGTTACTCCTGAAATATAAAAAAAATGTCAAAACGAAACGCTATCAAGTACGTACAAAATGATGAACCGGCGTTCATTCGTCAGTTCAAACAGAAGATCGGCTACAAAGAAGGGCCAAATGTCGACACTAAGGTAGGCGTACAGGATATCATTGAAAAGAGAAATTCGAGGTTTTGTTAGTTTTCTGGAGTCACTACAGTCAGGCACCACATCACCCACCATGTCTGGTAATAAAATCGTCAGAAAATTACGATCTCACAATCAGGTTTTTCTGTCTTTTCGAGCATCACCCTGTGAAATTCCATGATTTTATATTCATCATCCACTCCCCTCTCTCTCACTGTCAATTTTTTGTCGTCTCTGCAGCCTCTTTCTGTCTGTCCAGGATCACGTTTGACAGGATTTCTGTTAAGATTTTTTTTTAAACTTGTGGCTCCCGGGGACTCCCTTTGAGAGTTATAATAATTATTGCTCAGAAAAGTGAAAATCGCGTTTCAGTCTGACAAGAAGAGTTGCTTCCCATGGCCACTTCTGCTCCAGAAACTGACACGTTATACACCGGCCGTTGTGTGTAGCAATGCTGATTTGATTAGTATGTGCAGCATCAGTGACCCTCTGCCTTTATATGTCCATTCAAGAAATGTTTAGAACATCCCAAGGACCTAGTTAATTAACATGCAGTGCCACAATTCTGGTTTGAAAGCATCAGGGAAACCATTAGCTGGTACCAGTCTGGTGTATATACATGTGTTATTGGAAGCCCTGGTTTGACTCAACAGCTGTGAGCATAACATTTCTTCAATGTCACTTTTGACTTTGGAGAGCACAGACAGCCTTGCAGTCCATCAGCAGTTTTCCAAAGAAAACAATTAGTGGATCTTGGTAGCATCTGCCAAGATCTGGTCCACGCCTGCTGTCTTGTACTGGTTCAGAGCAAACCTGGGTGCCCTGCATTGGATGGTTTCCAGCTTGTTGATGCCTTTTTTGTTGCTGGGTTTCCCAAGCACTCAGTTACAGGCTACACCAATGCTTTAGCAGCTGTATGCCAGGGCGTTTATTTTGGCAGTTACTGTCTTAAGATTGTGAGTCAGGAATCCATGTTAATGTTTTCTTTCTCCACTGCTGTGTCGACATGCTTGTCAAACTTGGTCTTCTGCTTTCTCTCTCAGTCTCACATACTCACACTAAAATCACTTATATTATATCTCTGGGGGGGGGTTTCCACTGTCTGAGATGCAGTGCTGCTGACTGCAGTCTTTTTTTTCTTCGTGGGTTAGAACTCCCACGTTCACCCGTATGTACACGAGTGGACTTTTACATGCATTACCGTTTTTGCCCTGCCATGTAGGCAGCCATACTCCATTTTCGGGGGTGTGCATGCTGGGTATGTTCTTGTTTCCATAACCCACCGAATACTGACATGGATTGTTTGCTTATACACACGAAGGGGATTCAGACACAAGCAGGTCTTCACATATATGTTGACCTGGGAGATCAGAAAAATCTCCATCCTTTACCCACCAGGCACCACTACCTAGATTCGAACCCAGGACCCTCAGATTGCAAGTCCAACATTTTAACCACTCAGCTATGTCATATATAAATCTTTGATACGGATTGCAGTCGACAGGGGCTGCTCAACACATTTCTCTGTGTGACATTCTGGCTTCTCTCCCCAGGGAAGCACCACCCTTTTTTTCTTTGCTGTTTTGTCTGTGAGTTTGTTTTTTGTTGTTTTTGTTGTTGTTTTTTTTTGGGGGTGGGGGTGGTGGTGGTGATTTGTTTTTTGGGTTTTTTTTTACTATCAAAGTGGATTTTTTTCTTCAGAATTTCAATAGGAATAAACCCTTTTGTTGCAATGACTTCTTTTACATATGTTTTAGTGCATGTTACACATGGGACCTCGGGGGTTTATTGTCTCATCCAAATGCCTTGACAGTAAATCTGAAAGAAGACAACTGTGATTTCTTCTTACGGATTATGTTCAGCTGTTATGGTGTGACTGCGAACAGAGGCAGAAGCTGGAGTATGATGACGACGAGGATGAGGACCGGTCTGACACGGAGGAAGAGAAGCCAGTGGTGGTGGTCCTGAAGCCTGGGGACCTGACCGCAGAGGAAGCCAGTGAAGCTGACCAGCTCCAGAAGAAAGTGGAAGGTTGGTGATCTTTTTTCATTAGAATAGAATAGAATATGGCTTTATTACCAAGTGTACCGAGGTCACAAGGAATATTGGGGGGAATAGTACCTACCTCCTTGGGCCAAACTCCCACACCCTTTAAGTCAAGCATCTTCAGCAGTTCTCTACTGTCAACTTATTTCCCTTTTTTTTTTTTTTCTTTTTTGATATTAGATTTCAAAATTGATGTTCAGTTCCATTCATGTATCACGATGTCTGTATTGATACCATCAAAGTTGTAGTTTCTTAAAAGGCCTAAAAATGTAACTTACCTTAGAATTTAGCCTAAATCCGTAATATATCTATAACTCACTTAACTGGCTAGAATAGTAACAAACATTTCTCTCTGTGCTTTAGATAAATTAAATGTGTGTTACTTTAACAGTGAATCAAATGGCATGAAATAATAAATTGTGAATGATCCGCATCTTCATTGGTAAAACCAAAATGATGATAGAATCTTTGTTGTTGCTTTTTTTTAGTGTTGATATGAAAATATTTTAGATTTAGTCTCAACTTTTAAAGTAATTTGTTTCTAATATTCTCTGTGTTACACTGGCTTTTACCTTATACATGCTGTCTGTCTGTCATTCAGAGGAAGCAGCAATCAGAGATGGGAAAATCACCTTCAAGAAGCCAGTGAAGAAAACTGAAGGCACACCATCTGAAGAACCTGCTCCAGACTCTGCCCCCAAACCGGCCAAGGACAAAGGGAAAAGCAAGGACAAAGACAAGAAGAAGAAAGACAAAGAGCAGAAGAAAGCCCACAGTTTGTTATCGTTTGGGGACGAAGAGGAGGAAGAAGAAGGATGATTGTTGTCACAGGGGTACAAGTGGCAGGACTGTGTCCATTTGAAAATCAGCTGAGAGATGGCCCGTGAGCAAATACTGTATGTATGCTGACTCGTTCAGCTCAGGATCAGCCCTAGATTCCCACACTTACCATCAGTCAGAGTGGTAACGGCTGTTCTTGGTCATGTTGATACAGTTTTGAACTCCCTTCCTTTTTGTCCAGGTGAGAGAACACCATGTGAATTACTTCCCTTGTCAAATTCCACCTCCTCAGTGAGACGTGTTTATAAATGTCTCACCTCACCCCCCCCCCCCCCTTTCTCCCACATTGTTCCCCAGACACCCACCCCACCACCAGCTCTCCACTTGCCCTATTTTTTGTACATGAAGGGAATTTCCATCTCTGTACGATACATGGTCAACAATTCATTAAGAGGTTTTTTTGTTTTTGTTTTTTTGCTGCCCCGTAATCTGCATACTCCTATGTCACTTATTCCAAGTCACCCGTACACAACCATATTCAGCTTTATCTGTCGCAGCCCCAACGTCATTGGTCCAACCATCAAATTCATCTAGAATTTTGTATAAAATATATGAAGAAATTAGGAACATTAATTGTGGACATATATACCCATGTTCCCTTTGTAGACGTTACGGCAAGCCTTTACCAGCAGTGCAGAAGCACCCGTTCAGGTTGAGCCCTAAATGGATTGAGCTGCACTTCAGACTGTTAAATGAATGAAGTGAAATTTGTTCTACGGAGGGTGGTTAGGTTATTTTTGTTTTTTTACAGCAGCACGGTCTTTGACACAAGAGTTTCTCTTCTCTTTTACTGTCTTAAGTCATAACTGACAGTTGCTAAATCTTTACAAACACTTGAAATATACTGAAATTCAAATTAGTATAAATCCCTATGTGCATGGGGGGAAAAATTCTTCCTTTGATTGAAATATAATACACAACTGTTGGAATGCCTGATGTTACAACATTAAAATGTCAGGTCTCTAGCAATAGCATCTGTTAAGAGTTTGATGTCTTTTTTTTTTTTCATTGTGTACAAGTGATTAACCTGTGTTTGTGTGAGAAGATATGGAGAGAAATAGTTCATATGTATAAGCTAAGTATGTGTTGTTGAGTGCATGTATCTGAACTGTACATGTATGAATTTGATGTGTGTGTTTGAAAATCTGTATGTGTCTTCTGTTGAAAAATCTTGTGGAAGTATTGTTTTATTTGATGGGATACATAATTAGAGTATGTTTGTTGTTGTTGTTTAAAACCAAAAAAAAAAGAAATAAAATATACCAATCGTCTGAATTGTGTGATGTGAAAAGTTATCCTACCATTAATACAGCTTTCGAATATACAAGCCTGTTCCCCCCTTTTTCTTTCAGTTTCACTGTCTTGCAAAAGCATGCAGGATGTTACTTTAAAAATCCTGTAATCCATGTAAGAGTTTGATGAGTAATGGAAACACAGGAATGCCAAGCATTCACCCTCAGTGACAAGAATCACCAGCAAGTTTATGATAATGAAATAATGAACAGGAAAACAAAAAGCTGAAGAAAATCATGCACACAGACTTTACAAAGTCATACCACACACTGACACCCCCCCCCCCACCCCCCAAACTCTCTCAGTCGTACACACAGGCATGCACACACACACACACACACACTGGCACACACGTGCGTGCGCACACAGGCCCACATATAAGTATACATGCTCAGAATGACAGAAAGATTTGAGAGAGTGCTGGTGTGCTGGAACAGGATAGTGAAGTACTGAGAATTGAGAAAGACCTGATCTTTATCTCTCTCTCTCTCTTTTTTTTTTGCTCTGGCCAAGTCAAAGCAGCATAAGATAGAAACACACACACGCCACACTCACTCTCACTCACGCACACACATTACTGGTTGGTTTCCAAGCCACACTTTAGTAAGTTCTCAAAATAACATCCAGTTAAAATTGTAGCCACTGTCAACCCACAGGTGACCTCCACGGTCACAACGGCCTCCTTGTCAGGACCGACGGCTGCTCAGGGGCCCTACTCGGCCCGGCGGAGCCGGCAGTCCCCACCTGCCCAGCCCTCGGTCCTACAGTGAGATGAGTGGGTGTTTGTCCCCACACATAATAATTTTCATCATTTTGTTGTTAAACTCATCCCAGTCGCATCGCTTGAAAGCGAGTGGTTTCAGCTTCTCTCAAAACACAAAACACAGACGAACTCTCCCGTCTATCAAGAAAGTTGATTGGTCGAAACGTAGATAAATCGGGGAGTAAAACACTGATCGATATTAAACAACTCCAACCGAACAAACTTGACCTTAAGGGTGTAGACGCCAATAGGTCCAACAACTTGAACGCGCACTGATCGACAGCTTTAGCCTCCCTTACATTAAAGCCCTCTTTCCCGTCGTGCATCTCACAAGGTAGGGTATGTGTAAAGTTGATGACGTAAATGACTAGGTTTTGGGTTTTTTTTGTTTGGTTTGTTTTTCTCTCTCTGCTGAATCGTTGCCGACAACGTAAAGTGGACTCAGACGGGAGACTCTCCACTTTCGCGCATTACAAAAATTGCAGTTTGGGGGGAAAAAAATTATCCAACCAATGAACAGAACTTAGTTGAGTGCTGACTACTGACAGTGAAACTGTCGTCCTGGCCTCACACTGCCACCCATGAAACTTATACCTCTACTTACCTCTTATTCTGGGCCTCTGCTGGAATATTTTTAGTGACATTGTCAAACACTTGGATAGGTGAAAGCTGGTAAGCCTACGGTGTTATCAGCCTGTAAGGCATTTTTATGTTTTGTGACCGAATGTGCGTGACTGAACTTGTGAAGTATTTATTATCCTTTTCTACGGTTTTTTTCTTTTGTTTTTTTTGGGGGGGAGGGTGTGGGTTTTTTTAATTGTTTTTTTGTTTTGTTGTTGGTAGTAGTTGTAGTCGTGTAGGAACTGGCATTTGACTGCCTAGGCCTCACGGCCTTTTTTATGTCCCCTTCAATATCGGTCTCCTTTTATTTGTTGTTTTGTTGTGTGTGTTTGTTTGGGTTTTTTTTTGGGGGGGGGGACGGTGGGGATGGGGGGGGGGGGGGGGGTTGTTGAGTTAGTAAGCGGGAGGACTGATGTCCTCACCACAGTCTGGTCCATAAAGCTCCTCGAGGCAGGCAAGGAGTCTTACTCGCCTCGAGAAGCATTATTCCGATAACATGCCGTCAGGAACTGTCCTTTTTATTCTTCTTCTTTATTTCTTTTTTCTCCAGATGTGACAGGGAGGAACAACATTACGAAGAAAAGTGAACATTGGGTAACTGTGTGTGTACGTGTGTGTGTGTGTGTGTGTGTGTGTACGTCACGGTGTGTGTACGTCAGTGCGTGTGTGTGTGTGTGTGTGTACGTGAGGGGTCACGGTGTGTGTACGTCAGTGTCAGTGTGTGTGTGTGTGTGTGTGTGTGTGTACGTCACGGTGTGTGTACGTCAGTGTGTGTGTGTGTGTACGTGAGGGGTCACGGTGTGTGTACGTCAGTGTCAGTGTACGTGTGTGTGTGTGTGTGTGTGTGTGTGTGTGTGTGTGTGTACCTTGGCATGTGTGTGTGTTTCAAGTTAGTATTTTCTACCTGCATATTTGTGTGACTTGTTGTGGGATGAGTATTGTCTTTCCGGGATATACTAGAGTTCTGTACAGTTCCTGTTTTCTGTGTGTATGTGTAATCCTGTAAACATCAGTGAAAACGGCTCTGCAGTGACGACAATGCCCGGCTCAGTTACTTGACCAGTGAAATGGCCGGTAACTTGATGTGCTGCCGGCCGGGTAACTGAGAAAGGCTTCAAGTCTTCACTCTCACTTCCTTTCTCACGTTCACACAGTACAAATGCTCTTCCTTTCTTGCGTTTGCTGACACAAATAGGCCTCAAGTTCAGTCTTCCATTCTTCCGAGTCTGTCCCTGTCCTTATTTTCTTAAATAGCCTGTGTGGTTGACAACACTCATCTCATACTGTTGCATGATACTATCAGAACTTTTCTCTTTCGTGTAACTGATGAATGCATGACATGTAGGCTGGTGGTATTTTGGTGTACACCCAGTCATCTTGGCGTAACTGAGGTATGATCATCGAAATATACGAGTGGCAAAAACCGGCTGTATATTAACGTGAGGTTATGAGTGTGCCAAGAAAAAAATTACTGAAATAAACCTATGGCTCGAAAGAAATTAAAGAAAAACATGCACACATGGTAAATTTAATTCTTTGTTTTATTTATTTTAAAAAATTAAAATTTAAAAAAAAAAAAAGCTCTCCCCGGCGGGGAATTGAACCCCGGTCTCCCGCGTGACAGGCGGGGATACTGACCACTATACTACCGAGGAGCTGTTACAAATTCGTGATAAAATCTTGCATAAGAACTGATCCACTTAAAACCAGACGTTTACTCCTGCAATCCACGTGAGCGATAATGAACGTTGTACGTCCAGTTCCTCGGTAGTATAGTGGTCAGTATCCCCGCCTGTCACGCGGGAGACCGGGGTTCAATTCCCCGCCGGGGAGACACTGTGATTTTTTAGCGGGTGGATTGCTGATTTTAAAGTTTCCATATGTTATTTGGCATTGATGTTCGCCTTTTTTTCTGCCTCTCTTGTAATCTGCCTGGATGTCACGATAACATTATGAACTGAAGGGTGATTTGCAGACACTGATACTCATGTAATCAGGCTGCTTTGCGCCGCGGCCGCTTCTCTCTCTCTGTCTCTCTCTCCGGCAATCTCTCTTTCTTCGGTGTATACTTACTTTGTTGACTTCTCTCTCTCTCTCTCTTCTTGTAATTATTGTTTGTGTTGTTGGTCACTCTGTCAACACATGACATCCATCACTGAGCAGTGAACACAAATCTCTTTGCCTCACTGAGGGGCGGGAAAAGGATTAATGAGATACGAATCTGCGGTCTTTGTTTGTTTTGTTTGTTGTTTTTTCCCCCCAAGATTTTGTCAGTCTCAGTTATTGAAAGCGTTAAGTGAGGGCTGTGAAAAGCCGATGATGGGCCTGCCGCGGGCTCTAACCATGCATAAACTTTGAACCGCTTGATAATCCCAGATCGAGCAAACTTCCGGCCTCACGTTCGCACGCATGCACGATGGGGTACCCTAAAACCTATTTTAGTCTGTGTGAGCTGGGGAGGAGGGTAAAAAATGCATGTCACTTAAACAGCCAGAACATTACGTGTATAATAAATAGTTCGAGCGGAGCCACGTTATGCCTATGCCATTCATTCCCGATTGTTTGCGAGTAACTCCAGTTCACGCCATGGGACCATTTTCATCTGGCTCCCAGCAAAAACCCCTCTCATCCCGGTTAAACAATGCCTATACATGCGCCCACTGTGCAAGCTTGCTAAGTTCGTGTAAATAGCAGGCTGAAAACGTTGGACGAGTGAAATTGCACCCCCCCCCCCCCCACACACACACACACGCGCGCGCAACACTCATACACACACGCTGTTTCATATGATTATGTGATGTGATGTGCTAGTGTTTCAGCAATGTGACCATTAGATATTGCGTTGGATTAAAAAAAATTGTTTTTGTTATTGTTGTTAATTGATGTATTTCATTATTCACAGAAAGTTGATTACCTTATATTAATGACCCCTTTCTCTACATACCCCCACAGTTTTATCCTCACACGCACACTGCTTGACCTGAAACACACACACACACACACACACACACACACACACACACACACACACATATACACACGATTGGTGGAACATATTTGACATGTTGAGAGGGTGTTATTAAGATATAAGCGGCAAAGAATAATCCTAGTTAACAGTTCATAATATGATGTTTGCAGTGAACTTATAGTGTCAATAACAGTAGCATAAATTACAAATCAAGTTATGATACCACGCTCTGTGATGTACAAAACATATACAAAAACTAACTTAATCTTAACCACACAACAGAGTACATGTTCATAAACATAACTTAAACAAACGGATAAGTTAATTTAGTCTTAAACCTGCAGTAGCTTACTTTCGCAATAACAAAGCAAGTCGGATCAACTGTGCTGACTGTATTCCAGAATCCGTCATCTGACGCACTTTGTGAACTCGTATGCGTACCCAGTAATTCTCTCCCCCCCCCCCCCACCCCCACCCCTCCGCCCCCCTTCACCTCGTCCCACTCGATTTTTTTCCTTCCCTCGTCTAATATCACTTACAGTGAAAAGACGTTAAACTAAAGAACGAACGTGTTTATGGCTTTATTTCAGATATGAAAACTCCATTAACAAAGACCTTTACAGAATTCAGACTGGTACGTACTTTGATACAGCTTGCTTATACCTTATTCAGAACAGATGATTTTAATAATACAGAATAAAACGTTTGTTTTGAAGAGACGCTTTTGCAACTATATCTCGACAAAATGCCACAGTCATTGTTTTTGTTCATAACATAAAATCATGGAAACTATATAATTACTATCTTTATTGTCGTTACTCTTCTTTCTTTCTCTTTTTTTGATTTTTTTTTTTTTTTTTTTTTTTACCTTCTGTTTAATGCTTTATTTCTTTTCTTCTTCTTTTTTTTTGTATACATATTTGTCATTCATTCTTTTCCGTCCTTTGCCTTTGGTTCATTCTTTGAATGATTCTACAGTTATCGCCATTTCTTTCCACATTACAACTAGATTTTATAAATCAAATAAACTTTCTTCTATGCAGTCTTTTAGTAAACTTACAAATTCATTGAATTTTAGAATCAGCAGTTTTCTGTTTAACAAGGAAATTAATTATCATCTATTCTGGTGATCAAGTTTATTTTGATACGGCTCAAGAGCTCTTCAACGACATTCTTAACCAATGGAGTGTTAAAGTTGTAAAATTACAGTTATTTATCTTCTTTTTTAAGATTTAAGGCGTTAAAGTGAGAGTAGTCATCATCATCATCATCATAGCAACAACACCAACAACTGACAATAATGCTAATACTGTCGGTTGCGTCATTCAATGAAATGCAATAATGCTTAAGGCACATAATGTATTTGAAATAAAATGAAATAATCTAATGTATCATGATTACAAGTGAGATTTCTATAACCACCTCTTCCTCCATCCTCACTCCCCTGCCTACGTTGCACACATTCACCTCAACATCATGGTAAACACCCAACTGAATATCATCCACGTGATCATAACACCAGACACTGAGCGGGCCATTATATATATATCGTAGGCGAGCCACGAGCAGGGGATTTAACCACTTATGTAAGGCCACTGTTAGGCTCCACGAAAACGTCAGTTAGTCTCAATAATGATTACATGAACTTCACACATTACATGGATCTGACTATATATTACACATTGACAGCTTCCTATTGCCTCCATTATTGATAGAATTTCTCGTTGTTTATCACGCCCAGAAAATCAGTGGAGATTTTTTTCCCCGCAAGTGGAAACAGAAGCACGTCTGCTGTACGTATACACATCGCTGTTTTCCCCAGCAGAACGCCGTGTGCGCATGTCCAAAGTTTCGTTGCCGTGTCTGGCGACACAATGGCAATGAGGAAAACAAACGTTATGAACATTGTCATCGCAACCACCACCAATTATCTTCTTCCTTCCTCTCACTCTGCTCCAAATCATGTCCACTGGACACAGTGTACGAAACCTACTCGTCGAAAGTCCTTTCGATATAGCTTCAACGATTCAAGCGGAAAGAGACAGGAGGAACGAAAGGAGAAAATCGTTCTGTTTCCTCACGCACTGAGAGCAAGAAACTGAAGAAACAAATCAACCTTTCTCCACGAGAGGCCCTGACAGGGTGCAAACAGTGAGCTCGCTACTCCCTGAAAGCAAAGCAAGCGAAGTGCATTTTTTGGGTCAGGTTTTAGGCCAGGAAACATAGAGATGGCTCACTATTTTTAGACTGCGGTGTGCTTTTTATGGGAAAATAAAACGGCTGCAAGATACGATATTCTGTAGCCACAATTGATGAAGAATGTACATGTCCGTCAAAAATTGATGAACCTGTTAAAATTGATCACAAAGAGAGATCGAGAAGACGAGAACAAAACTGCAGCCTCACTCTCCCTCTCTCAGTCTCTCTCGCTCTCTCTCCCTCACACACACACACACACACACGCTTGTGCGCGCACGTACGCGCGCACGCGCACAGAGGTGAAATCAGTTAACTGAAGCGGAGACATAAAATTAGTGTCGATTCGTTTCAGTCTGATATTCAAAGACACCATTTCTAAGAAAGGCTTTAAATAAAGCCTGACCATCTCGTCGGGCCAAAGCGTAAGACAGTCAGGTATCTCCTCCAGGTTTCTTCCACTGATTTTAAGCTGATTTGATGAAGGGTGTTATGGGTCAATCCGAACGATTCATAGTTGACTCGTGCTTCCTTCAGTGAAACTGAAACTTCTAAGACACCATTGAACTGACAGTGACTGTTTTGTTGTTGTGGAGGCAGCGTGGCCTGCATGTCTTCCATCTCTCTCTCTCTGTCTCTGTCTCTCTCTCTAGCTCTCTGTCTCTGGCTCTCTCTGTCTCTAGTTCTCGGTCTCCGGCTCTCTGTCTCTGTCTGTCTGTCTGTCTCTCTCTCTCTGTCTCCCGCTTTCTGTCTCCGGCTCTCTGTCTAGATTTTGTCTTGTCTTAAAGATTTTGTCTTGTCTTGTCTTGTCTTGTCTCTCTATAAGTAAATGTTGTCAACCATCCACCTCCCACCCAACACCACACTCGGCCACTACTAGAAGAATCCAGGGACTATCTGTGTGACTCCCTTCACTCAGTGGTTAGCCAACGATCGCTTCCTATACTGACCAAAAACAAAGTAGCTGCTATTGTAGCAGCTGGGACTACATCTTTTGTCAAATCACAACACACACACTCTCTCTCTCTCTTTCGCTCCCTCGCTATCTCTGTGTAGTAACACACACACACACACACACACACACAGACTCCCGGCCATCTCTCTCTCTCTGTACACAGCTAGGCGCACTCTTCCCCCTTTCCGTTTTTACCCCACTCCCTCCCCGCCACACACACAGGCGCGCCTCTCTTTCTCTATCTCTCTCTCTCACACACACACACAGACTCCCACCTCTCTCTCAAACACGCAGGCGCACACTTCCCCCTCTCCGTCGCCTACTCTCTTTCTCTCTCTCTCTCTCTCTCACACACACACACATACGCGCCTCTCTCTCTCTCTCTCTGACTATCTCGCGGCGAGTTCGTCGGAAGACGAGATCGTGAAACCTCCTCCTCCCCCCGCCCCCCCCCCCCTCCTCCACCGCACCCCCAAACCCCCGTCTCATTTTTTATCTGCTCTGAGTTGTATTGTGAGGCCAGTTCCCAACGTTGCCTCCTTCCCAAGCCCCCCTCCCCCCCCCCCCTTCCTTTGCTTTCCTCCGCTGAAAACGCCAGCTACCAACAGTTATCATTCAATTTAACTGCTCAAACCCCTGCGCTTTCATGACAACCATTCCATGGGCACAACGGACTATAAACAACCATACCATCCATGTCTCAACAAGTGAAGACTCGTCCTCTTGCAACAACCGAGCGAGCATAGGGAAGTGTGCGAAGTTCGATATGTGGGGGGAGGGGAGTGACGGGGAGGGGGCGGGGGGGGGTATAATATACATATTGAAGAACCTTTTAAAAAAAACAAAAAAAACAAATTCCAACCGAGACGAAATCCCGGCGGTCCCGGATTGTCCTCCCCTTCTGCCAGTGGGGGAGGGGGTGGGGGTGGGAGAGAGAGAAAAGAAAAGCCTGCTCTTACGTCATTTTGACGTGAGCTTTAACTTGGCTGCGGCCGAGACGACTGCAGCCCCGACGACTGCAGTTTCGACCGTCCGCCATTTTGACCTACATTTGCCCTTGTGGTGGAAGTGAACGTAGCCGAAGGCCCAGGACTGAGGCACTTTGTTCGCTCTGTTTTGCTACAGTCCAACAGGACGGACCAGCCTGAACCTTGTTGTTCGGCACTGCATGAATATATATCTTTCTATTACCGTATGTAATAAGCAATGTAGGTTAAAAAAAAATTCAGTTTTTAAAAAGCGTCCGACTCAATTGTTTAAAAACGTTGCGGCTGGATCTGCCGACGTCGTCGGAACTGTTTATCGATCATGTGACTCAGACATGGTGAATGACGCGGCAAAACGGCCTTGGGGACACATTTCCGACTGAGTTTAACGTACGTCTAAGACCACCCCAACAGACCAGACATATTTCACAAGCCATGAACGATGATATCAGACAATGCACTTTCGCTTTACGCTCCATAACGTCTTTAGACGGCACGAATGTAATTACTGATGTCAATTCTTTGTGAACTGGGGAAATTTTGTGGAAGGAGAGGGGTGGGGTGATGTGGGGAAACTGGGGGGAGTTTTATACTCTCTCTCGCTCTCTCTCTTATATATCGTCTTATGGCCCAAGGCCGGTGTACATTCAACTTTTCTGAGTTTCTCTCTGTGATAACTTGAACCGGTGCTGAAGAGCTGCTGGCCCGGCCGCGCGGACAAACTATGAGAGTAGGAGAACCAACTGAGCATGTCCAGCATTTGGTCAGTCTAGTTTTTACGTCATTATTCGTTTACTTACATGTGTTTTCATCAGTCGCAGCTACACCAATATCATTCGTATTATTTTCAGGTGCCTCCGGCAATGACTGAGCTCATCATCCTGGTGACAACGAACGAATCCCTTAGTGTGGCTCATTGCATAACATTCGATGAGTTTTCCGGCTACGCGAAAGACACTTCATTCGTAGCTCCATCAAAATCTATTTGTGGTTTTTTTTCAGAATTCTTGCGGCATGCTTGATAAATCAATAATGACATCGCTACTGACCTGTTCGATCGTCATTCTATCCGGCACCGTCATAACTTATCACTGATCACCAGTCATCTCAGTTCATCATCAGGATCATCTCTCTCTGTCTTTCTCGACTAAGTCTCCGCTTTGTCTGTCCCCCCCCCCCCACCCCACCCCCAACACACACAAACACCCTCCGCTCGAGTTGTCATAGTAACAGCTTCGCGGGAGACACTGACTCAAAGAACCTGCCTTTTGTACTTGCATGATTTAAGTTAGGCCTACAATTTGCATTTAACTCGCGTCGGGTGGCGTTTATGTCTACATGTATTCGTGTGCTTGCATCTGTGACAGAGACACAGAAAATATGCAAACAAGGTGCACGGACTGATACTGTGCTTAATTAAGGCTGCGGCCAGACGAGCTGTATGAGGCAAGGAAACGGGAAGAGGGTCGCTGCTGTTACTTTGATGCCACTGAGTCCTCCCGTCGGTTTCAAGTCGCTGCTGCAGCAGCCGCGTAACGTACAACACTGATAGGCTGCGTCTGCAGTACCGGTTCGTCCTGGTCTTCCACTGACGGTTGTCAGTCTCTGTCGTCGGTGATGGACAAGCAATCACTGACTATTTAACTGCCATCCGGCAACGGTATTTATAGTGGTAAGCTAAACACGCACACACTCCGTGGCCCAAACACGCACGCACGCACGCATGGCACGTACACGCACACACACACACACACACACACTCACTCTCTCTCTCTCTCTCTCTTTGTATATACATGTACAAGCGGGCTTTTACATGCATCGCAGTAGCCGTCCGTTTCACCTTGCCACACAGGCGGTCATGCTCGGTTTTCTGAGGTGCTGCAGCCTTCAGCTGGTGGCTGGTTGGCAGTTTGGGGACTGCCCCTCTGCCGACTGTTCTAAAAACCTCTTGGTCGAAATCAGTGAAGAAGTCAGTGGGGATGTAGCGGGGCAAGACACTCTCCATTATGATCAAATTCTAACCCACATAATGGGGACAGCTCGCCTCCTCTGATGGTCATAGTCGGACACGACTGACTATCATGCATACCCCCAATATCCTTGTGACTCTGGTACACTTGGTAATGAAGACATTCTATCATTTTTAACAGTGCAGAGATTAAAAACAAACGCTGAAATACATGACAATAAAGCTTTTTATCTGTTGTCTGGATATCTGTACGGAGTAAAGAGTCTTCTTCTTCTTCCTCGTTCGCCTCCCATTTGATGAGCAGCCCGGTGTCCTCGATGAAGGCTGCCGTCCGTCGCAGCTCCTCCAGGGTGCCGTACAGTTTGGCTTCCACTGCTGTCGGTGTTGGCCAGTACTTCCTCCTGGATGCTGCATGCGTCCTACAGTCTCAGTGAAGGAGGTGGTCGGTTGTCACTTGGTCCCTCACCACAAGGGCACTCTCCACTCTGTCCAATGCCAAATTTTGTGTGCATGTGGTGGAGCAGGCGGTTGTGTCCAGTCCTCAGGCGGAAGATCTTGACCTGTTCCCGTCGTTCCAGCAAATGGTATCTGTCTTCTGGGTTATATTTGGGGTGCTGGAGGCGCCACTTTATTCCTTGCTGTGCCTTGATGATTGTCTTGATTTCATCGTATGATACCAGTTTGTTGGCCTGCTCCTGTGCACAGTCTTTTGCCAGAATGTCCGCTTTTTCGTTGCCTGAGATGCCACAGTGTGCTGGTACCCATTGTATCACCACTTTCTCCACTCTGGCACTCAGGGCAACAACGGCTGAAGTGAGAAGGTTCTGTTCTTTGCAGCGGGAGTTCTTGAGGGCTTGGAGCACGGAGAGAGCGTCTGAGAACAGCACCACCTGCCCTGTTGTTCTTGAGGAGTTCTGCGAGACTGTTGTGGCTGCCTCACAGAGGGCTTCTCGATCAGGTCGGAAGTTGGTGGAGTATTTTCCTGTTGGGATTGCAATTTCTTCATCTCCGTCTTTGGAGTAATGTAAAGAACAGTCAACTTCTGCTATGATTTCCATATCGATGGAACCAGAAGAGCCAGAGCGTCTCATAGCGGAGACAGTTTTCTGACGGGTGGACTTTTTGTTTTTGGACAGAAGAAAATAGTGGTGGAAGAAGCCCCGTTTTAAAGTCGAACCAAATTCACAGTCTGCCACTAATTTGTCAGAAAAAGTGTCAAAACATCTTAAAAGGTAATGGACTGCCCGTGAATGGATATGTTATTCTTTGTTTTTGTTCGTTTGTTTGGGCACGTAGAACAGACCGTCAGTAGGAAAAAATTCAATGTCTATGAAGGATTGTGAGATTTCAGCATTCATGTGTGCAGATGACTGAATGAACGTGATTATTTCCGAGCGCGGCCGGGATACTTTGAACGTATTACTCAAGTTGTTCTCAGTGGAGAATAAAATCATAATTATGATACTTAACGGTCACGGTCGGATTCTCAGCGTCAGATGTTCAAGCGCTTCGCGGGTAACCGTTTTCCCTTATTTTTCTTCAGTAAATGTATGCTGGAACTGGGACAGCCTAGATAACCTTGACCTAAATTTGGGCATTAATGAATATCCCGAAAAATCATAGTAAGAATAAAAGATACTGAACGGTCGGATTTTCAGGGTCAAATCAGTAGTGGCTCAAATGCTCTAATAGCCCATATATTTATTTTCTGAAACATATTCTGAAACAAAGACAATTGATAACCTTGAATTAAATTTTGGGCATCAGTGTAAGAAGTGATTCATTCAGTGCTCACGCGTGTTTCCAAACAAAGCTTGTCTATGTAAAACACCCGTGTTTCGGTTTTGTGTATATCTGTGTGTCTCTATCCTTTGCCTGGATCGTTGTATGCAAGTACCGTGGTAACCCCCCACTACAAACCCCGGCGCTTTCGACTATGTTGGCGTACACAGTAGGAATCACAATTGAGCCATGAAGAAGCTTCCCCCCCCCCCCCTTTCTCTTTGCTATCACTGTTAACGTCTTTGTCAGCTGGTCACTCATCCCCCCCCCTCCCCATCCCCCCGGTAAAATAGTCTACCTATCCACAAAGACAAGTTTGGGACTCAAGTTTTTAAACAAATCGTGTATCATAAATCACACCCAATTCATTTGGTGATATCAGTTATGACACATTTTGTTATTTGATACTGACCGTGTTGAGCATAACGCCACATCATCTTCTGGAGGTTGTGCCCATGATAAAATTGTTCAAGAATGGATGGACATAAAGAAGAAGTCAATGATGAATATAGCAGCTGATGACGGGAAAAAAGTTGGGCATCACAGCTTCAAGGGTGTACATCATTGTGACGCACGTGCAGCGACCAGACATAAGTTGCCAATGAATGACGTCATAGCCACAGGGTACGTATTCCCTTTTTCGTTGAGATCCTAAAATGTTTGAACTTTTTATGAATAGTATATAGTGTATTGGCTATAGAAACATAGACACTATTAATTTCCCATTATGAAAGCTGACATGTGTGTATAATAGTGCCAGATTTTGACGTGACCTACTTATTTTGACGCCATGTCTGTTTTTTGACCATTTCGAGGCTGAAGATTCCAACTGCTATTTGCGCATGCGGATTCGAGTCGGGCTTATGATTGGTCGAGTGTTCCTTATTATGCAGCGCGTTCATGACGTAGGCGTCGTGTGGATTGTTGTCACGTGATCATCCAAGCGCCATCTTTACGAGGGAGAGTGTTCTGTCATGGTCACCGGCTGCCCCTGGAAATGGCCCCACAATGAAAATTTGTTGATTTTCATTTGTGCTGTGAATTTCTGATGGTTAGTACCATTTTGTACTGTTCTAGTATATGTTTAATTATAGTTATATTTCAAGACGTGAAGAAATAGAATCGAATATACAAGGTTCGCAAGATCCTTTATCCTGGCTGGCGGACTTCGAGTGCTTTTTGTGGCTGCACTGCAAGAAAGCCGAACAGAGCACACCAACCATGCTACAGAGTGATCCCGCCTTTTGTCTCGCGAGGCGTGTTGAATTAAAATAGAACGATTTCTTCCTCCAACTTACTCGAACGATTCGCAGATCAGCTTTCGACAGTATCACTGTATTTTGTGTATTTATTGACCTGGTTATCATTTAATTTACTAGAAATATGCGCAGTTGATAGACTGTTGAATCGGAACACGGTTGGTTACATGGCACTGTCACTGCCTGATTCCGATTTGGTTCGCATTTGTGGCACGTTATGACTGACTTGTGTCTAGTCAAAGGAAAAAAAACCCTCTACTTTTTCCCAAAATACGATGACTACAGAATAGTTTTAACAAATGATTGAAAGAAAGGTGACGTTTATTTTAACCCGAGTATCATGTGTGCTCGTGCGTCAGCGCATCTGGTCTGTCCAGTAGTGATTCGATAACTAGGCTAATTTTAAAATGGTGTAGACATCTTGAAGACAAAGAAAACATATATTCACGTTGTGGTTTGGCCTAAAAGAAAAAAAAAAT
Source organism: Babylonia areolata (assembly GCF_041734735.1). Taxonomy (NCBI): domain Eukaryota; kingdom Metazoa; phylum Mollusca; class Gastropoda; order Neogastropoda; family Buccinidae; genus Babylonia; species Babylonia areolata. The sequence continues at coordinate 44,373,973 of NC_134901.1, read as the reverse complement.
AGCAGCTTTAAGTATGCGTTGCTAAGTGAAGATTTTTTTCTTTCAAAGGCCTATTAGATACACGGGGAGAAGTTGAAAAACAAAATTGATTTTGAAGTATGCCTGATCTCACAGCTCGCTTTCCCCACTCCCTCTTACACACTTTCACCCTTACACCCCCACACTCTTTTCCCAGACTCTCCATTACCTAGTCTTGGAAATCAGAACTATTTTTGTGACATAGATGGGAGCAGTTTAGTACATTGTGTGTGTGTGTGAAATATGTTTTTGAAATGTGTTTTGCAGTTTATGATTATATTGCCCAGCAGTAGCAATTAAAGTATTTTCACTTTTGTCAGATGTATGTTGGTGTTTTTTGGTGTTTTTTTTTTTTATTATTGTGTGTAGTGTTTATTTGAACTGATGGAACAAGTTACTTTATTTTGTTTTATTATTATTATTATTATTATTATTTTTTTTTATCATACAATATTTTTGTTTTATGATTTACTTTAGGCTTTTGAGGCTGGTGTGATGTAAGATTGGTCAGTGATGGCATTGATGTACAAAGTATATCGTCTATGTAAATAAATAACATTGCAAGTGCCCCTGGTGGTCTCTCCATGCAAATGCATGCATGCAGTTACTTGCATCAGTTCTTGGTACTCCTGGGCACTTATTCTGACTCCCCAGTCCATAGTTCCTTAATTTGGTCTTGATTCAAACACTTGCAAATCTAAGACTAGAGAGAAGAGAGCAGTCAATACCATGAGGCTGCCCACCAGAGGAGACCCAGCATTGCTGTTAAGTTTATGCATCTCCCAAGCTGCTTTGAACAGACTTTCAATAAAAATTGAAAAAACAAATAATGATCATTTTATGATGTGACTTTTAAAATAACTTGATTAATAGTAATATGGTGAGCCAGCCAGTTGCTTTTCATTTACTGTTTTGGTGTTCTGTTTAATTTATGCATATCCATACATTAAAAATGACAACACTGATCTCTGCTTCACGTTCTGCTCTGTTAGTATCCTATATTTTTAAAATCTGGTGCGTACTTGTATCCACGTGTGTGTGTGGTTATTTAGAAGCATTCTAACCACGTGTGTGGGTGTGTGTGTGTGTGAGAGTGATTATTCAGAGGCATTCTAAACTCGGCATACACTGGCTTGTTGGGTCACTCGTTGGCATTTCTGCAGTCCAATGAACTTTTATATAAAAATTTATGACATTAAAAAAAAGTAAAAGTATGTTTCTTTCTTCGATAGTTTTTAAAAAAAGATTGAACTTCACAGTGTGTTGGGCAGATGATCAAGACTTAAGCAAAGTATTCAAAGTATGATGTATGATTGAAAATATGCCAGTATGTGCATACCATGGTTGATGGTGTTAACCTTGAGTCAAAGTCACCATAATAATTATGTTCTGGGATTTCTATCAGTACATGACTACATCACAATCACATGTCAAGTTTCATTTCAGTCAGAAGATAACTGCAGATGGTAAAACAATTTTTGTTGATGCATGTCAGCATGGCATTATTTTACAGTGAATTTGTAAAGATTCTGAAAGTTGGCAAGGTTTGACTTTGACAGTTTGTGTTGATTTGAAAGAAATTAGTAGATTGAAATACATTACTCATTAGTGAAAAGGGCGCGGTAGCCATGTGGTTAAACTTAGAGCAGTGGATGTTCAACATAAGGCCATTCCTCATTTCCTGGGTTTGGGTTTGACTTGAGTCCTGGTGGCAGCACCTGTTGGCGTGAAGGAGAGAGGAGGGGGTTAATATATATATATATATATATATATATATATATATATATATATATATATATATATATATATATATATTGATGATCCACTTAGTATACATTTGCAAATAATGTGCACATGAAATATCCTATGTCCCATGTTGGCATTTGAACTGGATTCAGACAAGGTTTAGGTTTAGAGACCATCATAGGTCATTGATGCATACAAGTTTGAAATGATTGATTGGTGTGACAGTAGGCCAATTGTTATTTCATTAAGTCAGTCTGTCGAAGGCCTTTCATAGGTTTGTTTCTTTCTCCTGGTAAATATTTGCAAAATCAGCGGTTTCAAATTTCAAAAACTGTGTTTCTATTATTCCACACCTGTTTGTTGTTGGGAATGATAAAGTAACTTGACAATGTAACTAAAACACAAAGAAAAAACTACTGAAAAAAGAAAAAAAAAATGGTACCAAGCCCAGCAGTGAATCCAACCATGCTTGCGTAAAGCCATTGTCATTAACACTATAAACAGGTTGTATACTGCAACAGAATACACCAGTTTACCTCTTATGTGGGTGGTCTTTCCGTAGCAAATATTGCCACACATTACTGATCACACACGCACGCACGCCCAGGCGCGCACGCACACACACAGAGTAGGTTGGACAAAGAAAGTGAAAATGGAATAGTTTTGAAACTCAATACAATGAGTGCCTGATTGATGAAAAGCAGGATGACAGATTGTATTTATTGCCCTGACCTATTAGTTTCGAAAATGATTTTGTGGTGAACTGGTCAAATGACATTACATGTACTGGACAAAACCAAAGTATACAACCTGCTTACCCTTAAATTAAGACCAAGTATGTTGCCTACATGGTGGGGTAAAAGTCATACTGTGATAGGTGTTTTAAGACCACTTCTATGTGGGCATTACACTAGTTAGAGCCCTAGACAATAGAAGAAGAGAAACATTTTTAACTTTTGGAGGAAAATCACATTGTAGAAGTGGAAGACAGGCACCAGCACCCAAGATAAGATAAGAAGATAAGAATAACTTTATTATCTCCAACTGGAGAAATTTGGTCAGCTGCATTATCACAACGTAGACAAGTAAACAACATGGGGACCATAACTGTAAAAGTCAACAATAGCTTTTACGAATATTACGAAGATACAAATGTAAAAAAAATATCACATACACCGTTTCATACATACATCCACACACTGCAGGTAATAACTAGTATTCTTAATGTAAAAACAGAAAGAATTAAACATTATTTGAATATAATTATAAACATAGCCTACTATACTGCACATTGATTATAATAGATAAAGATAAATTGCGGAAAGCGCAACCAGATAATCAGCACACACCCCCACCCTCCACCCCCACCCACCCCGCACACGCGGATTACTTGATTAAACAAGAGTAATAAACATATGTTCTCAAATAAAAGCATTTCACACATTCGCTTTTAAAAACTTTGCAATTAACTAAGAGCAGTGTTGTCAGTACACATCTGGGCATGTACGATAGTCCAGTCATTTCCAAAGATAACCATCAGAACCGCAGTGGAGGCAACTCCTGGTTACCTGGGCTGGAATTTGATTGCAGTGAAGGTTGTCCTGCCAAGTGACGGGCGCAATAGCCGAGTGGTTAAAGCGTTGGACTGTCAATCTGAGGGTCCCGGGTTCGAATCATGGTGATGGGGCCTGGTGGGTAAAGGGTGGAGATTTTTACGATCTCCCAGGTCAACATATGTGCAGACCTGCTAGTGCCTGAACCCCCTTCGTGTGTATATGCAAGCAGAAGATCAAATACGCACGTTAAAGATCCTGTAATCCATGTCAGCGTTCGGTGGGTTATGGGAACAAGAACATACCCAGCATGCACACCCCCGAAAACGGAGTATGGCTGCCTACATGGCGGGGTAAAAACGGTCATACACGTAAAAGCCCACTCGTGTGCATACGAGTGAACGCAGAAGAAGTCTTGCCAAGTTACATCCCCACTTCTTCGTCTCAGCCAAGAGGGTTTTATGACTGTCAGCATTGGGATAGTCCTGGATGAAAGGCTAACTTGCCCCCATGGATGCAGCACTGAGAGCCAGTGCAGTCCTGCCTCCTAGTTTACAAAAGAATTCCCATTGCAGTGGAGAAACTTGCTTGTACAGCTCTTACTTTGCTGTTGGCCGATATGTAAACTTTGGTCAGTCTGTGATAGAAGCTGAGTGTTGAGCCTTAGGAATATCACCAAGAATATCAGTCATAAACTTGAATCGTACAACTGTTTCCTATTCAGAACTCTTGGGGGTAGGGGTAGACAACTTGTCAATTTCCATGCTGGACTGGGGGTTATGCAAAGAAGATGGTGTTGGATAGGACACAGAATGCTAGTTACTGCCAAGTATTAGCCAGTTGCTGGAGACCATATGGAACAAGATCACAAGGAAAACCAAGGGGAATAATTTGAAGGGAAAAAAAAACTGAAGTAGAACTGAGATAAGTTGGGAAGCTAGTAAAGACCATAGATGGGCAGCAGTGGAGGTCAACAGTGGTGCCACAGGCATGATGATAAAATCCGAATTTTTTTCAGAAAAATATTTTAGGGGCAAAAGGACCTTAAGTTAAAAAGAAGAAAGTGTTACACTTAGTGTGGAAGCAGAGTGCCTCATGTGGTCTTTGATAGATTAGGGTTCATGTCAGACTTTACAAATAAGACTGTTCCAGTCATCCCCTGAAAGTGTAAAGTAATGTGATGGTGTGAGCAGGGTGAGAGATGTCAGTTTATCATTTGGTATCATACTTTACCATGTCAAACTGATGCAAACTAGGCCTGTTGGTTAGCTCTGATTGGCCAAATTTCACTGCTAATTCAGGGGAAAAAAAAGACACTCTATCAAGTCCATGACAAGGGCATTGCACTCTCGGTGAGACACGTAGTAGGCAAAGCCAACAATTCAGTAGCTGTGTCTAGCAGGTCCCAGAGAGCCCTCCACTGGAGTGGACCCCCCTTCAGAGGGTGTGGGATTTGTGGTTTCAACCATGGTGGACCTCTGCTACAAGGCTCAATGAGTCTCCCAATTAATATCTTGCTCGTCTCGAACCCACAAGCTTGGACAGTGGATGCTGTCTTTTTGGACTGAGCAACCTGATTGCTTTTGCGTATGCTTCTCCCTTTACAATCCTGTCCAAGGTGGTTCGGAAAGCTTGGTTGGAATGCCCATAGCTCATCCTGATAGCACCCAAATGACCGGCTTAACCTTGGTTCCCAGACCTGCTGGTTCTGATGCATGTCTCTCCTCTGGAACTCCCAAGTCAAAACCAAATCTGCTGTGACAACCCCATTCAGGGATCCCTCATTCCAACCCTCAGTGTCTTCACCTGCATGCATGGCTGCTGTACTGTCCGAATCCTCTTCATTGAAGCTGAAGCCTTTGGCCCTTCTGTCAACTTCATGATTGGGGCTTTCTTGTGGGTGTGGGGGGCTCCTTTGACTTTTCCTAAGTTTTCACAGCAGGGATTTTCATATGACCAGGGCAGATGGTTCCATGGGGATTTCCTTTGTCGCAGTTAATACAACAGTAACAAAGACTTCCCATGTGAACTAGTAGGTGTTGCCCTCCCCCGTTTGCTTTGATTTCTGCATCAGTTTGACATGGTACTGTACAGTCTTGTATCCAGCCGACCTCAGACTTCAGCACAGTTATCATAGGAAGAACAAATACCCAATAGTGAAGGTCAGTGTCAAAATGTCATGGTTACAACTTGACATACTGGAAAAAAACTGTGGCAGTGTGAGACTTGCCGAGTGTAGATTCCCCCCACACCCCTCCCCCCGCGGGGATCCACCCTTTCATCAAACATTGTAAAATGGTAATTTTTTATGGTTGGTTGGTGTCAGAACAGAAGCCTTTCAAAATTTGAGTTAAATTGTCATAATTAAAGTTATGTGATTAAATTAAAACATGTGATGTGGAGATGATTTGCTTTGCAGCATTTTTTTTTTTAATTTTTGGAAACATAAATGTTTATACTGAAGTAAGGAAAGTGAAATGCGTTCCTTTGGACAGTACAACTACAAGGGTGCGCCTGTGTGTGGGAATTCAGAATACTGCCAGATCATCATGAACACAGCAACACAAATAAGAGGGAACCAGGCTGTAGATGACGTTCTGAATCTTTTTTATTTTTATTTTTATTTTTTAGTGACTGTCTGGTTGCTTGAAATTGAATTTCACTTTATGTATATATATATATACTAATATAGTATACCCTGTGAAGATTTTGCATGCATGTCTGAAAATGTTTTTGGTGGCACTGGGCCCTTGATACATTCCAGCCTTGTTTTTAAGATAGTTAAATAAGAAATTCCTGATTTATATACTGGTATAGTGACATTAAAAAAAAAAATGTTGATACCTTAAACAGGAGATCAGAAGATTGGGAGGGGACAGGAGTTTCCCAGTGTTTGGTTTGATGACAAAGTCTTGATGGATCAGTATCTTTTGTTCTTTAAAAAACAAAAGCAAAAAACTGGGTATTTTATCTTTCTTTCCTGTTGGTGTGGGTCTTACCTTTTTTCTTTTGTGCATGAGCCTTGAGGTCTACGCCTCTTCCACCATCTATCTCTTATTTTCTGTTGTAAGATCGGAGTGCTGGGAATAATCTTTTGCTTTATATGTTGTGCAGCAGACATGGCTTCAGCTAAAACGGGTGGTGGTGTCTTACCGCAGTCCCCTGCGTCGGGCGACCCTGGAGAGAAGGTGAACGGTGACGGTGACCTGGACTACACCATCACCATGAACGAGTCGGAAGATGAGGCGTCCAGTGATGATGCCTCGGCCAGCGAACCCGGCCAGAAAACCAATGGAAGGAAACCGGCATCCCCAGTCAAAGTGAATGGAAAAATGACTTCTGATGAGGAATCACTAAACTCTTTCTCAAAAGATGTGAAAGATAACGAAGGAGACTCTGCAGGAGAGCTGAAAGGTGCGGAAGAGAAGTGTGGCCTGAAAGGTCAGACACAAAACAGTGACAGTGAGGACACTAAACGGCAAGAGAGTGAAACTGATGCTCAAGACAAATCTGGAGATGGGACAGAAAAGGAAGAGAGAAGAGAAGAGACTGTTAAAGACAAGCAAGAAGTGGACCAGGAAGCTGCAGAGAGTGAAACTGCTGAAGGTGACAGTGGCAGCTTGGAGGAACCCAAACATGGAAAGAAGGCATCCAGTGAAGGACAGAATTCTGTTGTGGATGGAGAGGGAAAGTCTAAATCAACTGAGGAACGTGTGACAGAAGTAAAGAAGATGGATGAAGATGATGATGATGATGACGATGTGGTGGAAATCAAAGAATCTCCAATGAAGCAGCCGGTTGGCGGAAGCTCCAAAGGTGCCAGAGATGTTCCGTTTGTCAAGGTGTCCAATTCTAACGCTAGTTACGTACCGTATTTGAGCAATGTGCCCGGCTCCTCGCTTCTGACTTCAACATCTGGGATGCAGCTTGTGCAGGTTCAAGGTGCAGGACTTGTGTATGTTCCCAGCAGCAGTAGTGTCACTTCAGCCACAGCCTTCAGCCCTTCCATGTCCGGCATCAACAAGGGCCATCCTCAGAGCTCTCCATCTCTCTTCATGCCTCAGTACTCAAACATGATGACCAATCAGAACAGATTCATGATGTCGCCCTACAACCAGGCAGTAAGGAATGCAGTGCCTTCGGCGCCCATACTGACCAACATCCCAGAAAAACCAACATCCAGTATAGGCATGCTTGAGAATATCCGCTGGGAGGTGGACAATCACATCAACATCAAGCCCAAGTATGCCAAACCTAATCCTAAAGCAGAGCTAGGTCATCTTACAAAGTGGATGTTTGATCTAGGATCCGATCTTGTGAAGGAGTTTGTTTACCATGACTTGGTGCGGATACAACACAGCCGGAATTCTGAAGGCTCATTGTCGGCCAAGGAAAAAGATGACTTTGCCAAACTGCAAGAAATTGACAAAGAGCTGAACCACAAAATTGGACATTTGAAGATAAAATTGAACAAGCACTGCAAGTGCGGTTTCAGAACAGAATTGAGCAATGTGCTCTATAACCACCAGCAGCATGGTCACATTGAGCGGGGCGGCTTCTTCAGTTGTGTGTTGTGCAAGTTCTCTACTCGCCAGCAGAGTACCTTCAAATTCCACATGGAGTCCATACATGGACGGCCAGGGTATGTAGAGAACCGTCCCAGCTTCTTTGAATGCACACTGTGCCCATATGAGACAAACTACACAAATCGTTTGGATCAACACAAAGTGCGTTGCCAGCGCCAGTTCCGAGAGGCCTTCAATCTTCACCCAAGCTGCATCACAGGACCTGAAGTCAACTTGTGCCTTGAGAACGTGTTTTACTATGTCTTTACCAGGCAGTTCATGAACTCCATCATACCCAAACCAGCTACCCCAGTTGTGTCTTCTTCTACCAAAATCCGTGACATGCCCAGCAATGAGATGTCAGCTGTGAACATGCAGACCAGGAGAGGGTTGCCCACCACTTCCAGCCCAGCAATACTACCCTCTGCCAAACAAATTGTTCCCAAAACCCCAACTCAGACTTTCCAGACGGGACCAGCAACAATGAAACAGCAACCTCAGCCCAATTCTCTCAACCGCAACTTTCCAGTGATGTCGTCAAAGATGAACACAGTTGGTAATCAAGCTGCTTCATCAACGTACACATCAGGAAGGCCTCAGGTACCACCCCAGAACCAGCCCCCTGCACCAAACCAACCCAACAATGGGTTTGAAGTTTGTGAGATCTGCGGAGGTTACGTCAAGGATCGCAAGGCTTTGCGCATTCATTTCTACTATGCTCACCGTATTGACATGCCCTTCGGTGTGTTTGAGCGCCCCCTGCCTCCGCTGTACTGTGCCACCTGTTTTGCTCGCTTCTGGACGGCGCAGGGTCTGCAGAAGCACATTGAAGTGCACAAGAACGACATGCTGGGCACTACCCAGACCAGCAATGGTGTGGCAGGAAAGTGCATTTCCTGTGGGCACCGGGTGCCCAACATCCTCATGCACATGCGCATGGTTCACAACCGCGAGCTGCGCCACTACTTGGCGGCCCTCATGTGCATCTTCTGCGGCAGTCGTTTCTCCACCAAGAAGGAAGTGGAGACCCACATGGGGAAGATGCATGGAGTCATTGTGAAGAACAGCAGTGTCCAAGGTGGCATTGACAAGCCACAGATGGCAGCTCCCAGTATGGCCAACTCCAGTCATCAGCAGCCCAGAGCCAGTGCTCCACCTCAAAAGACTCCCCCCACAGATTCGGGAACACCCAAACCCAGCTCCAAAGGGAAGAACAGCCGCGGCAGTCAGTGTGTGTTGTGTAACCTCTCGTTCAGTCGCAATGTAGACCTGACGCGTCACTGCATGCGTGTGCATCACACCTGCATGAAATGCGGACTGGTGGTGGTGGACAAAGAGTCTTTGGCTCGTCACACCTGCCTGCATTCAGCCTCAGGCATGCGTACCTGTCAGATCTGCAATGAGAGTGGTTTCCATCCGGCCTATTACATCAAGCACATGCGTGACAAGCACCTTCGCAAGTGCTCTGTGGTTCTTCGACACATTGACCGTGCTGTTGTTGAAACAATGAAGCGACCAATCACCATATCTGACAGTGAAGAAGAGGAGCCCGAGGAGGGGCCCACAGAACCCAAGCATCCAAAAACTGATGGAGAGGAAACGGGTCAACAGGAAAAAGCAGAAGACGGTGATGGCACAAGACGAGAAGAAATGGACCAGACGTCTTTGGAAAAGGACAGTGTGTGCGAAAAAGAAACGGACTCCAAAACGGATGAGAAAGAGGAGACGGGTGAAAATGACGAAAAAGAGGAGACGTGTGAAAATGGAAAAGGAGAGGAGGAAAACAAGAAAGAGGAGGAAGATGAAGGAAAAGAGGACAACACTGACCCACCTAAAGACAAAGACGATGACCCACCTAAAGACAAAGATGACGACTCTGCTGAGGCGAAAGAACAAGCAGCCGGGGACTGTCCATCTGTTGCAGATGAGAAAGCAGTTGAGAGAGCAGATGATAGCAATGGTTCCGACAGACCAGAAGAAGACAGTTCAGACAGAAAAAGTTGTAAAAGAAAAATGGATGAAGTTGAAAACGATGTTGAGAATGACAGCCCAGCCTGCAAGATCCAGCGACGCCTTAGCCAGAAATCAGATGAAGAGAAGCCATGACTGAGGTGTCACTACAAGTAGTGAAATTAAAAACACTTAAGTGAAGAGGTTTTGTTTAGTGAAATTTAAAAAAACAACAAAAAAAACCCAACCCACAGACTGTATATATCTACAAATGACAGTGTGCAGATGATGTCATTGAATCACAGGTGCCAGACAAGTGTGAATGAAGGCTTGTAGAAGCATGCGCAATTGAGCAAGAAAAGACATTTGCAGATTTTGTATGTAGGTGAAAACCAGTTATGTGTTCAGGATGTAAAGCAAAGATTCATAAGTAATTGAGAACTTTTAACATGACACAAAGAACAGGGTGGGTGGGAGGTGGAGAAATAGCAAAGAGAAGAAAAGTTAGACTGCAAATTTATTCACGTATAGTCAATTATCTGAGTCACAGAAAGAAGAAGAAAAAATCCCTAGGTGTTCATTCCAAAAGGGTTGACAAATAAAGCAGGATTTTTGTAATGTGAAAGGAAAAAAGTGTAATGCAGCACAATTATCATTTACAGGTAGGGTTTTTTTTTCTTTCTTTTAAAAAAATATTTTTTATATTTAACTTTTAAAGTGATAAATGCTAATATAATACAATAACTAGATGCTGGCATGTTTTTGTTTGCTTTTTTTGTGTGGGGATCAGGAAAGGTAACTGAATGATCTGGTAATACTGGGTGATAGTGAAAGTGTTTAGGCTGTTTAAGAAGGCAGATGTTCTCACTGTCCAGCCTGAATTGGATATGATGATGTATACTGTTAAATGGAATAGCTGTACACTGTGCAGCAAACTGACTTGTACCAAGACTTGAGTGAATTCATGACAGGTATCTATCTGCCCACTTATGTATTCTGTACAAGCTGTTGTGTAAAGTTTTTAAAGTAGTACCAAAAAACAATTACAGAAAGCCAGTTTTAAGCAGAAAACAAAGCATATATAATTCATGTCCCCTTCATACGTTAGTTTTCCAGTCTGCTTTTCACAAGAACAACCAGCATATTATCAGTGTAATGGAATTCTTCAAGATAAAAACATATGCATGTACTTTTTTTTCCGAATTGATAATGAAAACTTATCGCTTTCATGTTTTAACCTTGCTAATGGGAAAATTCTGAAGGTGATTGATTTTTTTCCTGTTTTCAGTATAAGAACAAACTTTTCTCATGCCATGTCTGCTCTACCTCCAAGGGGCTGCTGTCAGCTGTAACTTGCAGTCTACAATCAGCTCTAACTGGACACAGAAAGGAAATGGCTCAATATGGAAGAAACAGGAAATCTAAGAGGGCCAAGACACATTAGAAAGTAGAAGGCGTTCTGTTTTTCAGGTGTTTCCCAAAGATGCTGTGTTGGACCTCAGCACTGTCAGTCCTGGTAGTCCAGTCACAGCTGCTGTGTTTTTCATGGTGTGGCAGCTCCTAGTGCTGACTTCTCTTGGGCCACCCAGCAGGCCTGAGGGACCCCACACAAAGAGTGGCCATCTTCAGCTGCACTTAAGGGCAGCAGTATTGTTTTCTGACACTGATTATACTGTAGCACAGCTCCTAGATGTCCAGTTTCCTACAATGACGATCACTAAGGGGACGTTTGTGGTTGCTGAATGTCTTGAGCGTTATTGGGGGCCCATTCTCAGACCTGTCTAGAAGTTGAAAAAAAAAATCAAAACAAAAACAACTGCCAACTTCTGGTCATAGTGATACTTTTGCAGTATCAGCATGTGGGGAAAAGGATGAAAAAAATTGGGCATCGCGAATAAGAATAGTTCGTTTATTTTGACAAGCAACCCTATTTTGTAATGAAGTTGCTTTCTCTTCTCCCTCTCTCTGTGTCTCTTTTCCATCTGTCTCCCTTGTTCATCACCCTTCTCTTCCCTGTACTTGCAACAGATCATTTCTGGAATCAGGAAGTGGGAAATGTTCCGAGTATGGGCAGTTGTCCTGGACTGTAGACAAGTGAAGTCTTTGTAAGCTTGTAAAGGAATGGATTACACCAGTTGGTTTATCACTCTATGTCTAGGGCTTATCGCCCCAAGGGGCATGCAGATGCATACGCATACATGCACGCATGGGGATAGAATTGGTTTCTGGTGCAGTAGCTGTAAGATAGTGATTTCAAACAGTGATCCAAAAGCTTAAAAGTAAGATTAATGCACTTTGTGTTCAGTCCACCTTCAGTAAGTAATACATAGAAAACAAAATAGAATAGATACGTATAAGGATGTGAAATTCTCAGTACTAGTTTGCACATTTGGTGTTTATTGATTTTCTTATCTTGTTTGACTTAAGGTGTTTGTTGCAGTTTGTCTCCCAGTCCCAGCATTCTTTGACTCTTTTTTTTTCACTTGTATTTGGGAAAACAAAAGTGAGTTTGTGGCATTGATTTTATGTGTTGCAAAATTAGAGTCATTGAATTAACATGATGCAAAATACAGGCAGGGGAATTGTCTGTCGATTGGTGATTTATCAGTGTTTTAAAGCTGGATATAAATACTAGGCTGACCATGATGTGAAGATTGGACAGGAAAATGTGCTGTTGTATAATATGGAACTATGTGAATATGAGGAGACTGGTTCAACCTCTCTGGCTGAATAGAAGTGTGATATCTTGATGAACGAGTGGATAGCTGGACAAAAGCAAGCAGAATCATGAATGAAAGCTTTATGAGTGGTTTGCTTGGAACCAGAAGTTGCCTGACCGATCACTGCTGTATGTTGAATGGATTGACTTTCATGTTGTCATGAATGAGAAATCTTGGGTTAGCTGCATAGTCTTTGTGTATTGAAGTTGCCCACAGCTAAGAACAGTTGCCTGGAAGAGCTGAGCGATCCTAAAAGCTACGATTGATGTGTTCTTTGCAATCCTGCCTGCTCTTTGTGTGGTGGTTGACCTGTTCTTCTGAACTGGAGAAACCCGAAAAGATTGTGGATGTAAACCATATACGTTTTGACGGTTTATACACAGCAAGATTAGCTATCATTTTGATTTTGGGTTTGGAATTGTTTATGTCGGTGTTTGACAACACTGCTTATTTTTTCAGTTTATACCATTTAGCTGTCGTCATTGAAGATTAACATGAGCAGAGCTGATAGTTTTGTCAGCATGAAAACCTGGTCATTGGAAACAGTTTGCTTTTGTTGACAGCCTTTTATGTCGAGCAGTAAGTAGATTTCTAAGAGAAACTATTGAGATCTGTTTTAAAAAAAAGTTTTACTTTGAACTTTGTGCTTATTTCTCTGATACCACAACAGAACAAGAGGCTGATCATTCTGTAAGGTTTGCGGCAAGTTCTCGAATGCCTGTGAGGAAAGAAACTTTCCTTTCATTCCTCAGTAAATAGCTCAAGACGCACAGTAAGAGTATTGGTGAGATTTCGTAGAGGGGCTGACTTGGGCAAGATGTTTTGAAGTGTAATTGGGTGATGTGGGAAGGTGAAGACGAGCAGGAGGAGGGAAGGAACTTTGGAAGGTTGTTATGTGTCTGTTTCTGACTTGGCCATGTTGACTTTGGAACACTTGTGACATGTGTATCATGCTTAAAGTTCGTTTTATCCTCTCTTTTTTTCTTTTTTTTTCAAAGTTAATCGCTTGTTTTTGTTTTTCATGTAATGTGTGTCTGTGCATGTACCTACTGTTGATGGAAAAGGACCGTCTTCAGAATATGTCAGTGTGAAATCTCGTTGTGCTTAAAAGTAACGGAATGGGACAAAGTGGAACATAAATCAGACCAACAGAAAAAAAAGTAAAGGGAATTTTTTCTACAAAAGAAAGTACTTAAAGTGTTTCGTTTTGCATGTACAGTTTTGTCACCAAGGACCTCAAGTGATCATTGGGTCCAAGGAACCTACCATCATCATTACCGTGTACAAGTTGCAAATGTAGTGGGGTAGAAATGGGAGGATTGCTTGAGAAATGAGTGGCACTGTTGTCATTCTGAGCTTGACGTCTCATTTTTGACAATATTAGTGTTAAGGACCCAATCTCTGTTTTGGACCCTGTCCATGTTAAGGACCTTCGATCCCCTTTCATAGTCGTCTACAGTCTCTAATCGTTATTATTATTAAAAAAAATTTTTTTTTTTTTTTTTTTTTTTTTTAATCAAGAATTTTTTGTTTCGCTACTCAGACTTATGTCAGTTGCAGTTTATTTCCCATTGCTGTGCAGGTAGCTTTGTGTGTGTGAGTGTGTGTAACTGGAGTTCTTTATTCTTCTGCTTAGTGTTGGTTTACACATGTTTTTGTGGAAGAACCAAACGTTTTTCATATGCTTGATTTATTTTTGAATATTTCTTTTTATTGTGCTTCTCTCTCTCTCTCTCTCTCTCTCTCTCTCTCTCTCTCATTGTTCTGTTAAAAGTTGTAATATACATCTTCTATTTTGAATATCACATTATTAAACTGTTTAGTTAATAAAAGAGTATGAGCTGTTCCATATTTCATTGTTTTGTTTAGAATCTGAGGTTTGTGAAGGATACGCACATCCTCCAGCAATTTTTTTGTTTTTCTTTTTTCTTCTTGAGGTTGCCACATAAACCAACTGGCAAAGAATGGGGAATGAGTAGGGGGTCAGTTAAAATCAAAAATCTGTTGTGTGATAAGCCATTTTGCAGTCTGGTTCTGACAAAACGGACATGGCTGCTGTTAGATGATGATTTGTACAAACAGATAAATAATTGTAATTTAGCAACATGTTATTTGTAAGTTTGCTGTTGTCACTGATTTGTTCCAGAATATCTTCAGAATGATTGCGCCAATTTATTTTGGCAGTATATGATATTTATAATCTGGCTCCTCCCAGAGAAAGGTCGCTATCAGGTTGTTTATGGAATCCACATCCTCTCAGCATGAGCCTGAATGAGTACTTTTCATTTATCATGTTGCCATAAAGTACAGTGTGCACAAGCTTCCACTTGTAGTCGCTCTAAGTAACACACACTAAGTAGACGCTTTCCTAAAATTGTTGTGCAATAGAAAATTGGTTATACATTTTACTTTCATGACCTCAGTAGCATGATGGCTGTTCACATATATTTGAAAAAGAGTGAAGCCAGAGGCAATATTTTTTTGAGTGGCACGTTCAAGTTCTTGTTTGGTTTTTGATTGATTTTGATATACACAGATTTGTTCGCTGGGTTGCTGTGAAACCAGTTATTTCAGTATAAGTTTGAAACAAACTTCCTGGAATCCTCTGTGCTGGTTTCAAAGGTCACAATTGTGGTACACAGGAGATCTCTAGGGAAAGAGAATGGTTGGGATTTGGGAGGAGTTGAAAAGTGCATTATGTTGGTTTTGAGAACGGTATTTGCTCAGAGAGAGGTGTATATCTTTTTATGCTGTACAGCTTTGTGTACACTTAAGGCCTCTATATTTATTTATTTATTTATAGGCGCAGTAATAGAATTATTTGCTTACTCCATTTGTATGTCTTGTACATGTTAATTTACAGACTTTTAATGTACATATATAGGAAAACAAGAAAAATAAGGCTTAGCTTACATTTTAAACAGATTTAAGTGGTTTTATATTGTGAAGCATTTCTCCCAATGGGATCATGATGGAGAAATGAAGTCAACAATACACATGTTCCATGATTTACAAACATGTATGTCAGTTTTAAGACAACTGTTGACATGCTAACTAGATTTCAGCCGAATATATTTTCATCTAAACTATGGCCAAGCCCAAGTAATTCATATTAATTCTGTATTTTAGCAGTAGCCTCTTATTTGTTCAGTTTGTTTGAAATAAGGTATCAATCAACTTGGAAGTTTTGCTCCATGGGTTGGAGACGAATGAAGCTGATTGTGACAGGTCACATCTGTGAAAGCTGCCCAGCTTTCCATGAATGATGTATAATTTTTTTTTATTATGAACAACCGTTGAGATTGTCTGAGGTGTTGTTTGAATTTACAAATGGTATCTTGAAATATGATTATGGTCTTGTTGAAATAGATTATTTGTAAGTTATTTCATGTATTGATGTCAGTGGGCAGCTCCGCACTTTTTTCTCTTTGTTTTTTTTATATATTTATTTTTTTTAATACGTCCACTGCCACTTTTGTTTTTACATTTTGTTGTGTGTTTGTGGAAAGGTAGGTTGAACAGATGGGTCTTGAGAACATACAGAACACGCATGCTTGTTTTCAGCAAAATATTTAGGAGAGCTGTTGCATAGCAATGCTGCTTAGGTAGTTCATGTTGCTGTTTTCATGTTAAATACCCAGAGGATATTTTGGTTCAGGTTGAATCGGTTAAGCATTGGACTTCTTATTCAGTGTTCACTGGTAATGAGGGTAAGAGTCCCTATAGCCCTGTGTGGTGGTCAGTTGGGCTTTAAGCAGCAAAGAAAGTAAGTTTAATGCCCTAATGACCACAAACAAGAACGCCAGAGAATCGACAGACAGACAGAAAATACGAAAAAACTTAGCCGTATGAAGAGCACAGGTACAGGAGTCATGATGGCTGCCGGAAAAAGAGGGCGATAACCAGCGGGACAAAGGGGAGGTTACCTACTTCCGGGAGGTTATCGGCCGTAGTTTCGTCTGCTCCGCATAGGCGGATAGTAGTTTGCACAGGACAGGAATGTCAGACCCCTGCCGGAGTCTGCACTAGTTGGGTCACGGTAAGTATGTTATTCAAACGTAATTTTAGATAGAAAATTTCCTTTTACACAGGTCGTAGAGAGAGATCATACCCAGGGTTTGAGTGTGGGCTTGGTTTTTGAGAACACACACCTCTTGCATCACTTCCAACTGCCCCATTCCTCTTGGGCTTATTTTGTGTGATAAATCAATCTGATTACTCTTGACGGGCCACTGAGCTTTGAACTTTGGGGGGAGTCAGACCTGTATTCAGTAAGCAGATATTGAGGGGGGAAGACATTATATGAAAACCTTCTTATTAAGGACTTTAGTTGTTGTTTTGATATAAGGTTGTGTATATTTTGTCCAGAGTTTGATGATGATAGATTTGATAATTGGTTATACCAGTTAGTTGAAAAGTGGTTCTGTTATAGCTTGAGAAGCGGATGTGTTGGTTATAAGTTAAAAAGTGGTTACGTTGAGAATTGGGTTTTCTTTCCTGTTACCTTTTGTTGGTTACATCCAGTTGTGTGTGTGGCCAGGAAGGGGGAAGGTGGTGGGTATGGGTCAGGTGTGGCACACAGGTGATCCTTTTAGTTCATTGTTCCAGTTGATCAGGTGTATTTTAATGGTTGGGAGGGTATTGTGCTAATCCTTTAGCTTCAAGGCGCATCTCAGAGACACGGTAAGCCCTTGTCTTGCCAAAACCAGCAGATGCAGAATGTACTTTTCCTCAAGGAACTTGCATCTGTTGACAAGGGTGGGCAGGTGTTGATTCTTTCGTCTGAACTAACTTCTGTGACAGCTGTTTCCATCTGTATCTTATCATCCAGTTACTGTTCATGAACTCTTCTAAAAGCAAATAAAACATGGATTGTAGTGTTGTGCTCATTTATCATTCAGATGATGATCTGCAGTGTGATGAACATTAATAACAAGCAGTTGTATAGATACATAGATTAGCACAAGTCGAGGGTGGTTGTGGCGGTAGTAGTTTCCTTGGTACTGATTGTTGAAAGAATATAGCAAAGGAAAAAGATAACCGGTGGTAAAATGGAAATAAATGGATAAGGGAAAAGCCAGGGAGGAAAACCCATGAAAGTAGACTGCTGTTGAATCTTTTAAAAATCAGAATATGGGGCTCAGATGAGCTAGTTGTGAATAATTTCAAAGTTGCAACAATTGAGAATTTAATTATTTTGACTGTGTTAAAAAAAACAAAAACGGTTTAATATGACAGAATCAGTAACATTTGCGTTCTGGGAGATCATCAGATTATTGTAATGGAGATGGTAGGTGGTTTTGTAGAGTGTATCGCCTTTGATCATTGAAGCGAACACTATTTTAAATGTGAAAGCACAGGCCTTCAAAGCACACGATCTCATGCCATGATATACGTCACATGTTTGGAAGCGTTGTGTTGTCCTTGTTCTCTTCAGATCAGTTCTTCGTCCCCTTTCTGTACATAACACATAACATAGCTAATAATATACAATGGTTCACATGTTTGTTGAAGGAGATACTGAATGGATGTGTACATAGAATGGTTTGCTACCTGATGTAAAGCGTGACAGTAGAGTAATAGTTTTTCGGTTTTGTCTTGGTGTTCATAATCACGGTCTTGATAAACTTGGATCAGTGACTTGGACCAGTGTACATTTATAAATTGACTTCTGGATTTATGCATATTTTGTCATGTATATATGGAAGAGGTATGGGAAAAGGCCTCCCCCCCTCCCTCTCTCTCTCTCTCCTCTTGCTGTCTGGTTTCTCAAGCAGAGATGTGTAATGATTTCCTTTCTTCTGCTTACTGATTGATATCTTTCATTGATTTGACATGGCCACATTCATTGATCTGTTTTGTGACTGAGTACTCCTTTCCTGGAGGTTCGTTTTTGTGACTTCGTGGTATGAACCATTTTGTATGTATTTCAGTGAAGGAGCTGGAAAATGTGGCTAGTCAGAAATAAAGATGTCCTGTTCAATGGAAGGAACTTCTGCCTTGTTCTTTTGGCACTAATGATCCTGTTGGGTGAATGGACTGGACATTTCAAAAGAAAAAAACAACATAATCCTGCAGAAATCTTTAAGAATTGGGGGAGATGGCGAGGGGAGCATTTAATGACACTATCTGTGTTTGCTGCAAAGTACATAATAAATTGTGTACTTGTAAATGCTGCTACTCCCTGTGATGCTTGTCAATGGAACAGTTAGAGCTTTGGACTTAATTCTGAGGGTCCATCGAGTCTTGGTAATACCACGATTTAGCAGTCACTCACATAAATGTAAGAGTCACGCAGTATCTTGGAAATCAGAAAAAAAAGTGGATAGTGTATGAAAAGGAAATTCTTTCTCCCCATTATCTTCCCAACAAATCGAGAAAAATGCAGTTACACATGATACATTTAAAATATTCTTCAATAATCACAGATTTGCATGGTCAGAAGCATACACACACACACATGAAAAAAAAAAAAAAATCAAAGAAGCCTGATGCTTCAAGTAAAGTTGATTTCTCCCTCTCCTCACTATTTTCACTGACAATTACTGAAAGAAGATTCTGTTACATAATTAAAGACTCAAAACACAGTAACATTTGCATTACACAAAATGCAAACCCTCTAACAAACATGACTAAATAGCATTTGACAATGTGTTCTGTGTCTGGAAATGCGAGGGAACATAGTTACAAAATTCAAATCCAGTATAGTGCTATGTTATACATGATCACTACCTCTGTATGGTAACTTTAAAACAAACAACAAAAATATCCTATTTAAACCAACAAAAAATCCAACGAGGGTAATACCTCTGAGTGTTCACACTGTCTGATCTGAATACACAAAGAGTTTGCGGCTGTCTATTGCAATAAATGCAGATCACAGTTCAGTGTCTACTGAATTTTATTTCTCCTGTAAAATTCTGACTGCACATAACCAATGCGCACATGTTCACGGTCTGGCGGGTCCAAGTTGTTTTCCAGCCGATGGCCGTATTCAGACGAAGCCAGAGTGGGCACTTCTTTCAGTTTTTCCTGTACAGCAAGAACATCGGGGAATTAATATATTGTCTTTAACATGGAATGACAAGATCTGATTATATGAAGATGATGACATTCCTCTCAACTAAAAAAACAACAACAATGTTAGCAAACAAAAGGTAACAGCAGTGTGAAAATTTCTGCACTTCCAATACAGGGTATGCGCCATCCAGAATTGAATTTTTTCAAATTTTGAAGTCTTCTCAAAGTTCAATAGAATTTTTTTTTAAAAGAAAGAAAAGTAAATTATTAAAAATATATATTTAATCAACTACTTTGGTGCGCTGGAGGAAGAATAAATTATTCATGACAGCTTTTCCTTCTCAGCATCCATTATCAATTTTCCTAATTATTCAGGAATCGTATCTTGGCATACAATCTCATTTTCAAGGTGGTATAGAAGCATGCAGACTGTTCTGTTCTGTACACAATTCACCACATGTTCAGGAGAAAAAAGTAGTTTATTTAATCTAAAAAGGAGCTTGAGCCTGACCTAAGCACAAACCCACTACTACTCTCATAGGTATAAATCATTTACCTATAATGACCCCCCTCTCAACCCCCACCAAAAAACACACAAACAACAAAAAACATGTGAACTGCATCAAGAATATAATATAGAAAAGGCCGACATACTGAAGCCAAGTGAGCCTGCAGTATCCATGTTACTTTGCACAGATGCTGTACTACACAGTATCCATGTTACTTTGCACAGATGCTGTACTACACAGTATCCATGTTACTTTGCACAGACACTGTACTACACAGTATCCATGTTACTTTGCACAGACACTGTACTACACAGTATCCATGTTACTTTGCACAGACACTGTACTACACAGTATCCATGTTACTTTGCACAGACACTGTACTAAACACGAAGATGAACTTTGGCATCATGCACTCTTTATTTTATCTGGTCAGTTTCAGTTTCTCATATGCCTGATCAGCAGCATGACCGAAAGCACTCGGACCTCGAGTGCACGCATATATTATATTTGTGAACCAACCAGAGTGGATTTCTTTGACACAATTTCGCCAGAGGACAACACTTACGTTGCCTTGGGTTCTTTTTCAAAAGAAGCGCGTGCGTGCTGCACACAGGATCTCAGTTTATTTTCTCATCCAAAAACAACTAGATGCTGATTTTCCAGTCAGATCTGGGAGAGAGGGCAAGACCAAGATTTGAACTCTGGCCCTCATGGACACCGTACTGGCATTGTGGAGTGATGGCCTAGAGGTAACGCGTCCGCCTAGGAAGTGAGAGAATCTGAGCGCTCTGGTTCGAATCACGGCTCAGCCACTGATATTTTCTCCCCCTCCACTAGACCTTGAGTGGTGGTCTGGACGCTAGTCATTCGGATGAGACAATAAACCGAGGTCCCGTGTGCAGCATGCACTTAGCGCACGTAAAAGAACCCATGGCAACAAAAGGGTTGTTCCTGGCAAAATTCTGTAGAAAAATCCACTTCTATAAGGAAAACAAATAAAACTGCACGCAGGAAAAAAAAACAAAAAAAAAAGGTGGCGCTGTAGTGTAGCGACGCGTTCTCCTTGGGGAGAGCAGCCTGAATTTCACACAGAGAAATCTGTTGTGATAAAAAGAAATACAAATACATATACAAAATAAGTGTCTGAACCATTCTGCCACCTTCCTCCCTGATGAGTACTACCACATATTACTGTACACATCTGAAAGTAAAAACTGATAATTCGCAGGTCGTTTGTTTCGGACAGGTACATTAGTCAAGTGGTCTCTTTGCACTTTTTTTTTTCCCATCTAAAGAATTCATGAGACCCACTGTTTAAAGCCCAATTTTTGCTTTGTGGATTACAGAGACTTAACAAACCCCCAGATTCAGCGCTTATAGCTTTTAGAGGCGTTTGATTGGCTGAGAGCGGACTGGGCCAAGACTGCTCGTCTTTTCACTGTTAGCCGTGCGAAATTTGGCCAAGCAGAGCAAACCGATAGGCCTAGTTTGCATCAGTTTGACATGGTAAGTACATGTAACACCAAACATGGAGTATAATACAAACTCCTCCTTTCAACAGACATAGGAACCTGCTGAATTCTTACTTCCCTTTAATACAATCAAAAATGAAATTAAATCCATGTCAACATTCAGTGGGTTATGCAAATGGACACATCAGTACACACCCGCCCTTGATATTAGTACTGCTGCTGACATTGCTGGGTGAACGTGGCCAAATTGCATAAAACCGGACTGGCACACTGGTGGAAACAAGTGACCATTTGTGACAAGTTGCATGGCATCATGGTCCTTTAAAAGACACACTCTGGCCTGACACCTCTCACTTTAGTTTTTGACTCACTTGTGTAAACAAAGTGAGAGTATGTTTTAACCCGGTGTTCGGTTGTCTGTGTGTGTGTGTGTGTGTGTGTGTGTGTGTGTCCGTGTATCTGTGTATTGGAATTTTTTGTTTAATGTCCCGTCACACATATCGGTGATTGAAGACATTTTGCTAAAGTATTTATGAATACATCTGAGTATTATTGGTTAGAAGGGGTGGGAGATGTGGATGAATGGAGGGTTGGCGGAAACTGATGCAGATAGTAAAGAAGGGAAATTACTCTGTAATTAATACTAGGGGACTTAATTCATCACAAGTGAGTCTTGAAGGCCTTGTTTTTCTTGTCCCAGTGACCTTCTCAATGGTGATTTGC
Source organism: Babylonia areolata (assembly GCF_041734735.1). NCBI lineage: Eukaryota > Metazoa > Mollusca > Gastropoda > Neogastropoda > Buccinidae > Babylonia > Babylonia areolata. Next base: position 44,351,697 of record NC_134901.1, on the reverse strand, counting down.
CTCCCATGGCTGAAGAGCATCCCCTATCCTGGCAGGATGTTTGAAATCAGGGTTATCCTTCCCTAGAAGAGTGCCTTTCTGAAGGTAACGAGTCTCATCCCATCTACCTGAATTAAACAACTGATATCAAGATATCAGTGAGCTGCCATCACCCTTTTTCCTCTCTGTACAAACGACTCCGCTGGGTTTAAAAGTTCAGCCACAAGGGAAGGCCAGGAGCTGGACACTGGATGTCAGAGGCTGTTGAAGATGTGTATCAAAGGGATGCATTTTGTGGGCAGTGGGAGCTTGTCCCCACTACCACCCACAGCTACAACAATCCTGGATGCCACAGAAACTAGTTGATGCAGGAGATGCTGCAATTTTTCGTTTTTAATATTACTGTTAACAGTAAAAGAAATACACAAAACTAAACATCTCCTACATGGATACATTTGCTGGCACAAATCAAACGAGAAGAATAAAATATATAATCAAGTAAAATACAGTTAAAAAAACAACAACCCTTAACTCAATACATATAATTATGTGAATTCATGCATGAAACTACAAAGCAAAAAAACTTTCATAAAATGCAGTTCTGGTACACATAGACTCACCTCATCGTTGACCTGAAGACCTCGGGATTTGGCATGCTCCCTGTCGTCACGGTGAAGTTTGTTGTTGTATCCATCCACCTTACGGAAAAGTCTGTCGTAGGTGTGATGTGCATTCTTCTCCTGCAAACATATAAGTCAAACTTCACAATTTCTAGTTAAGGACAAAAGCTATGTTACTTATCTCACAAAACCAAAAACAGGAAGTTCAACGCTGATGAAAATTTCAGTCTTTCAGTGAATAACACTCAAGACTTTAAAAAAAACAAAAAACTCTACTGGTTTCAAAATGAAGAGACTGGTAAATGGAAGGGGTGTTAAATAATGATCAACCATCAGCCACTCCACATCTAAAAATCTCAGAAAACAATGCCGGCTCTGTGGTCAGAAAAACAACAACAAACCAATACTACCACTACTACTACTACTACTAATAATAATAATGGTACTTATATAGCGCTGAATCTTGTGCATAGACAAATCTAAGCGCTTTCGCACCAGTCATTCTCACGCATGCATAACTCTAAAACTGGAGAAACTAAAGACAAGGAAGAGGCAGGCAAGGGAGGCTATTTTGGGAAGAGGTGGGTTTTAAGGCCAGACTTGAAACAGCTGAGTGTAGAGACTTGACGAAGCGAAAGAGGAAGTTCATTCCAATTGCAAGGTCCAGACACAGAGAAAGAACGGCGGCCAACAGTCGAGAGTTTGAATCTGGATATGCATAAGTGGAGTGAATCCGAAGCTGATCATAGTGAGCGAGATGGAGTGTAGAGGTGAAGGCGGTCACAAACCAAAACAAACACACACACACATAACCAAACCAAACACACACATAAACTAGCGGTATTGCAGTGTTAAAAGAAACTTGTGTACTTAAAAATGGAAGCAAACAACATACAAGTGAGGTCTTCATCAGCAAATGAAAGAGTGCATTAAAGTGTGTGTTGAGGAAACAGACAGCATATTTGTATTTATGTGATTCCAAACCGGTTCCACTCGGAAATACATAGAGAGAAATGAAAACACCACCATCTTGAAAATAAGAAACATTAATTTGCCATGATCATGCGGACATGGTAATATTTGTTTAATCACTATGAATTTGCCATGATCATGTGGACATGGTTGATGTTGTTCTTGTTTTATAATGTGTTGCCATGATCATGTGGACATGGTAATAATTTCCTTTGTTTAGTCACCATTAACTTGCCATGATCAAGTGGGCATGGTATACCTTTTTTTTCATTGCTATTAATTTTGCTTGTTTTGTTTCTTTTCTTTCAGTTTGTGTGTGTGTGTGTGTGTGTGTGTGTGTGTGTGTGTGTGTGTGTGTGTGTGTGTGTGTGTGTGTGTGTGTGTGTGTGTGTGTGTGTTTTCTTTTGCTACATTTTGGTATGAAGCTGAATAATAAAAAGAAAAAAAAAGAAAAGAAAAAAAAAGAATGCAGAACTGGACGTGAGTGTGGTACGAGTCTTCATGGGTGCATGACACGACAGCCTCTTCATCACCTCGTCCCCCTACAGAAAGTTAAAGGCTTTCCTCCAGTACATGTGTTCAGGGATACAACTGATGTTATATTTTTAAATGTGTGTGTGAGAGAGAGAGAAAAAGAGCAAGAGCGCACGCGCTCGCTCGCACTTAATTTCGAAAGTTTGAAAAAGCTTCACATGTAAAAACTTCATAAACGAGGTGTACCTGTTCTTTTAAGCACAATGTCTATCATTTCGATACTTCTTGACACGCAACAGCTTTAAGTTTGTTACTAATGACAACTAAGTTGGTATCGAGACTATTTCTCTCGCTCAAGCTCGTCACCTTTTTTGTTGAATTGAAAACTGTTCGTTCCGCTGGCTCGTTCCTCTCCGTGGGAATGAAGGAGAATGCGGACACCTCGCAGGGTCTTCCATACAGCGTGTAGTTGTCTGCAACAGTTTGCACCTGCAGAACGTGCTCCTTGGCCGCCATCTTTGTTGTGATGTGCCGTCTGCAATGGTTGCCAGGAAAAGATGTTACGAGCATGTAAAAATTTGTATTTGTTTATTCATTTTCTATGCGGCGAACTTCCTACGATTCAATAGCAATAAAAATACAGCAATAGCTTCTGACTTAATGATTCTTTTTAAAAAAAATGTTAAAAGACAGTTGGTTTTGTCAGTTATTACCCAGCATGCTCTTCCTGCTCAACGTGTTTTTTTTTTTTTTTTCAATGGTTGGTCGTCTGCAAGATGTACAAACGGTATGAAGTTACCTCCCTTGTGCTTCTCTCTCTCTCTTAAATATACTTAAAAACTGCAAAAATCGACTAATGCATAAACATCTACACAAATTCAGTTGACATTAAAGGTACCCTATTATACTGAGAAATTCACATGAGCATGCATGTTCACACCGGCGCATGCATTCACAAAGCCACAAACACACCTGTACACCTGCACCTGATACTTAGGTAGGTTCTGTTAGTACTCATGCCTTAAACGTACAGGTTGTTTGTTTGTGTGTGTGTGTGTGTGTGTGTGTGTGTGTGCTGGTTTTCTCCCTTCAACCGTGAATTGTCTCGTTTGTGGAACAATAAATGTCATTTTATCAGTGCATGTCGCTTGTGTGTGTCTTGAGTTCACCATATTATATTTTGTTTTGAATATGAAAAGATAAATAAATAAATAAAGATAATAACAGAAAAAGTGTGACAACAGGTTGTCACCTCGGCCCCACCCCAGCAATGTATACGGACTCGGATGACTTCAATGAAATATATCTAAATTATTTTCATTGTACTTCATTTGTGCGTACACGTGAGGGGGAGGGGGGCAGGGGTGAGGAAGCGGCTCGTGAAATGAACTGTTGTTGTATGATTACTGCACATTGTTTGTTTGTTTGTATGTGTGTGTGGTTTTTATTTGTTTTTGTTTTTTGTTTGTTTGTTTTGTTGTTTTTTAATAGGGGAAATAAATCTGTATTATCACTGCCCTCGAGTTCAGTGTGTGACAGATCCGATTATTCAAGAATGAATATAGACTTAATTTGCAGAAACAGACTGGTGAACACACACACACACACACACACACACACACACACACACACACACACACACACAGAGATTGAATCACGTTCTCACTCACGCCCTATTTGTCTCCCTTCGACCGGTCCAAGAATGTTCCTTTAATTTCATAAAAACCAGCCTTTAAAAGATGGTGTGCAACAATAGGCCTACGACAAGTGAAAAAACTACGAATAAACTCTGATAAACATTTCCATGTGAAATGACTGCAGTCACCACAAAATTACCCTTACGTGGAACGAAATACTGCAATACGAATGAAACAAACTCCGAAACAAGGACAACCAAAATGCTTTTCCATGTTTTCCCCCAAACTATGGGGGCAGCTACACACCCGGTGCTCCAGCCATTTTAGGTGCTGCTGTTCCATCTGCCTGTTTTCCATTTCAGAAATTCTCTGTTGATGTCAGTGACAAAAGTGCAACAGAATGCTATACCCGCACAGAATCAATGCAAAGACATAGAGCGAATTAAGAATTGAAAGAGAGAGATGTGAGAATTTTTATGATGAAGTCACACTTGTCTACGGATCGCCAGGCCGCGATGAAAAAAAAATCTTGCAATACAATACAATACGATACGATATAATAAAACACAACTGTTTGTTGATCCAGGAAAATAAGTATCGCTGGTAACGTACACTGACTCACGAAAGCCTTCATACACCAAAATCGTTTGCTAAATGAAAAATTATTAAAAAGATAAACAAATAAATAAATAAAAAGAACAGACAAAAATCTCTTTTCAAAGTCACGAAAGCCTCCGGAAAAAAGAAGAAGAAAAAAAAGCTGCGTATTTTATACCATTATTTTATCTTATTTCGTTTCATTTATATATATATATCTCTATTTTTATGAATCAGAGGACAGGCCGAGTTGAACCCGCCTCGCTCACTGTGGTTGTCTCCCTTCGATCGTCAGCTATTTTTACGTTTCCAGTTGATCATGTTATTTCCCTTTCCATTCAGATTCTCTCGAAGCCTCAATATCGTCGTGTAAAAACATTTTTGCCTTTACTTAACATCTGCCATAAAACAAACACACACTGACGTACACTCACTCTCATACATATGCATATAATAATAACACACACACACACACACACACACACACTGACCTGCAAATACACACTCACTCGCATACCCATACATATAATCCCCCCCACCGCGCCAACCCCCCGGTCCCCCGGCCTCCCCTACAGGTGTTGCAAGGGGAAACGTCTCCAGAAGTTGAGCCCTGCTTCCTTCGCTCACGCTTCTCCACAATGGCCAGCGTTCTCTTGTTTCCAAACGTCTTTATGCCACAAGACTGAACACAGCATCCTTCAGCGAGAGCGGTCAAGGGCATCAGTTTCCCGCCAGGAAGCGATATCTATGTCACAGGCTTTGAGGTTTGTCTTTAAGGTGTCCTTGAAGCGCTTGCAGGGTCTTCCACGTTCGCGGTGGCCTGAGTCCTTCAGCTGGCCATACAAGAACATCTTCAGGATCCTGCTGTCTGTCATGCGGACACACACACACACACACACACACTCACTCACACTCACACACACACACACACACACACACACACACACACACACACACACACAGAGTATATATATATATACGTGTACATAAAAGCACACGTAATCCCTTGCATTAGGTGTTTAATAAGTTTATGGTTTCACAGGCTTGTTAAACTGAAGGTAAACATGACTGAATATGGATATGAAATAATGAAAATATAGCGAATGTGCGTTTTTGCGACCGCATGGTGAGACTGAGATGTGGGTTTCTTTCATTTTTCCCGGTTAAGTTACTGCAGAGCGAATTCATCCCCAGTTTTAAATCCGTATTATGATTTACTGAGAAAATAATTGTTGTTCCTTTTCAGAGCGTACAGAGAAAGGAGGAGACAGAAAGGACTCCCGTATCAGTCGTGAGTCCGGCCACATGATACATTACTGTTTATGACATCGGGAATTGTATCATCAGTCTCTGTCTCCGTCTGTCTCTCCTTCTGTTGTATAGGAGTCCCTCTCTTACCCTTATCTCGTTATTTTCTTTTCGATATATTACCAGTAAATCTTTAATTGTTGTTGTTCATCCAGCTCAAGACTTGGTTTATAAATAAATAAATAAATGAATTTCTATATCTGTCTATCTATCTATCTATCTATCTATCTATCTGTATGTACACACACACACACACACACACACACACACACACACACACACACACACACACGTGTGTGTGTCACGGTGTGTGTGTCACGGTGTGTGTGTGTGTGTGTGTCACGGTGTGTGTGTGTGTGTGTGTGTGTGTGTGTGTTCCGGGCACGAAAAGATTATTTTGCAGTAATCCTCCATACTCCAATAGGAGTGAAAGGATAATTAAAACTTGAAACGTGTGTGTGTGTGTGTGTGTGTGTGTGTGTGTGTGTGTGTGTGTTTACTCAGCTTAAAAACGTGACAATTAGTTATTATGAATGTGCAATATGTAGGATGAATAATGTGCAATATGCAAGATGAATGTACAATGGAATATGCCTAATACTGACGTTCATATTCTAAATATATTTATGTTAATAATTACGATGTAATAATTAATCGCAATGTTTTTGAAGCGAATATGTGAAATGCTTTTATTTGAGAACATATGTTTATTACTCCTGATTAATCAAGTAATCCGCGTGTGTGGGGTGGGTGGGTGGTAGATTGGTGCGGGTGTGCTGATTATCTGGTTGTAGTTTTCCGCAATTTATCTTTATTCTTATCTTATCTATCTTTTATAATCAATGTGCAATATTGTAGGCTATGCTTATAATTATATTCAAAATAAAGTTTCTTAATTATTTCCGTTTTTACATTAAGAATACTAGATATTACCTGCAACGTGTGGATGAATGTATGAAACGGTGTATATAATATGTTTACATTTATGTCTTCGTTATATTAGTAAAAGCTGTTGTTGATTTTTACAGTTATGGTCCCCATGTTTACTTGTCTATGTTGTGATAATGCACCTGACAGAATTTCTCCAGTTGGAGATAATGAAGTTATTCTTATCTTATTTTATCTTATCTCTATTCCTCCTTTTCTTTCACTCTCTCTCAGTCTTTTCAACCCCCTTTCTCTTTCTTTCTTTGTCTTGTCTTGTCTTGTCTCTTTCTCTCTCTCTCATTCGACCTCTTTCCCCCGTCTCTCTCTCTCTCTCTCTCTCTCTCTCTCTCTCTCTCTCTCTCTGTCTATCTCTCTGTCTCTGTTTCTCTCTCTGTCTTTCTGTCACTGTCTCTGTCCCTCCCCCACGACCCCCCCCCCCCCCCCGCCCGCCCTCTCTCTCTCTCTCTCTCAGCACACAGTCCCTGAGCCTATGTTATGGTAAAGGCAATAATAGGTGGATGACTGACTCAGAGCGGAACAATGTGTCGAGCACACCAACTAAACAGCTTCACGTCACCACTGACCACCATGAAATCATAACAATCACTGCGGTCAATAGGTAGGCAGAGACCCGACCCCAAGACCCCAGCACTGAGTTCACTTCAGTTCAGTTGCTCTGTCGAGGAGGCATCGCTGCGAACGGACAGGTCCATATACGCTCTTTCAAGTCTGGCCTTAAAACCCACCTCTTCCCAAAATAGCCTCCCTAGCCTGCCCTTGTCTTTAGTTTCTCCAGTTTTAGAGTTATGCATGCGTGTGAATGACTAGTGCGAAAGCGCTTTGATTTGTCTCTGCACAAGATTCAGCGCTATATAAATACCATTATTATTATTATTATTATTATCCATATACGCTACATCATATCTGCATAGCAGATGCCTGACCAGCAGCGTAACCCAATAAATGCGCTTAGTCAGGCCTTGAAGGAATATGAAATTAAATAATTAAATGAATTAGAAAATAAATTGAAATCAAATGAAGAAATAAATAAATGAATATAGATAAACGAAAAGAAAAATAACAATAGTATCAATAATGATAATGATAATATTGACAAAGAATAAATGAATGAATAAATGAATGAATAAATAACTAAATAAACAATTCAGAAACTTCTCTGTCTTCCTCTCTGTCTCTTTCTGTGTCTTTCCATGTCCCTTAATCTCTGTCTGTCTGTCTGTCTGTCTCTCTTTCTCTTTCAAACACACACACACACACACACACACACACTTTCATTCTCTGTGTCTCTCTCTCTGCTCTGGTGAGCTGTTCTCACAATTTGGATGGACGTCTTTTCATGAGGGCTCTTCGAAATTCTAGTCACAACATTTGTGTTAATTACCAGTGTAGTTAAACACAATCTTGTAATTCATTCATCGTTGTGTATAAACGAAATCATTGTGTACATAGTGGTGTAAAAATCGTCGTGTTTGGAAAAAAAAAGTATTTAAGCAAGTTTCCGCTATGTGATTTAGAGTACCCTTGCTACAGTACACCTGTACTGAAGTTTCAGTGCAGTTGTCATGTGTCAGTGCAGGCTGTTTTCAGAGGACATGTTTCCCCAGGCTGTGAACTGTGTGTGTGCCAGTGGAGCATTCAGAATTGGTTATGATCAGCGCACTCACTCACTCACCCACTCATTCCCTTGACCGCTGGGGTCGTTGGGGGGACATGAGGAAGATGTCATAGCTCGCCACGCCGTTCTGTTGGCAGCTGTCGTGAGGAGATCTGGCATCGTCATTTTGGTCCATTCCTTGACGTTGTCGGACCAGCTCTTTCTCGGCCGTCCCCCGTCTGCGCCCTCCCTCTACAGCGCACTGGGCTGAGGCAAAAAAATGGTTCCGGGACTGTGACGCTCTGTAAGTACTACGTGTTGTTCTGTTTCTGTGTCGTTTGATAATGATGATAACCGTCAATAATGATGATGATGATAATAATAATGGATACTTAAATAGCACACTATCCAGAAATCTGCTCGAGGTGCTTTACAAAACACCTTTACATAATACATGTCATCATTACATCAATGTCGCGTACACACACCAAAATGTGACTCACACACACACACACACACACACACACACACGACACACACACTGCATACATACATTTTAACAAGTACATAGCAGCACATACGCACACAAACAGACGCGCGCGCCTTCGAACACACACAAATACACATTCATACACATACATGTATTTATGTACATGATTATACATATGTATACACACATAGTGAAGCACAGACCATTGGTCATGGCAGGTTTCAATTCCCATCATGAAGGCAAGAAAAAAAAACCCACACAAAAACAGCCTACTCTTAATTCAATCCCAAAATGGTTTTCCTGCAGTAAGAATGAATTCACACCACGGATGAACTGTTTGTATTTCCGCTGTTCTGGAATGATAGATGAATAATAATAATAATAATAATAATGGTATTTATATAGTGCTGGATCTTGTGCAGAGACAAATCAAAGCGCTTTCGCACCAGTCATTCACACGCATGCATAACTCTAAAACTGGAGAAACTAAAGACAAGGAAGAGGCAGGGAAGGGAGGCTATTTTGGGAAGAGGTGGGTTTTAAGGCCAGACTTGAAAGAGCTGAGTGTGGAGACTTGACGAAACGAAAGAGGAAGTTCATTCCAATCGCAAGGTCCAGAAACAAGAAAAAGAACGGTGGCCATCAGTCGAGTGTTTGAATCTGGGTATGCGTAAACAGAGTGGATCCGAAGCCGATCGTCGTGAGCGAGATGGAGTGTAGAGGTGAAGGCAGCCGCAGAGATAGGAAGGGGCAGTTTTGTGAATGCAAAATGAGCATGGTATTTCCAAACAGTTCTACTGATGGCAATGATGCTAATGGCTCCATGCTGTCTTTAGCATCATTGGTTTTACCCTTACCGCCTCGTCCCAACTTTGCCATGACAGTAATTCGCGTTAGTGTTATCAATCCAACACTCGGCTTATATCACAGATTGACATAAGTTTACATTTGGGCCAACAGCAAAGTGAGAGCTGTATTATCAATGGTTTCTCCAGTCAGTGGGAAACCATTTACAGCTGAGTCTTTTGTGAAGGACTATGACTCTCAAACTAGGAGGCAAAATTGCACTGACTCTTAGTGCTGCAGCCTTGTGGGCTAGTTGGCCTTTGGGAACCATCCCAACGCCGACTGTCCTAAAACCCTCTTGGCCGAGAGAGTGGGGATGTAACTTGGGCAAGACACTCTCCACTATAATCAAATTCTAGCCCAAATAGTCGGAACAGCAGTTGCCTCCTCTGCTGTTCTGATGGTCATAGTCGGACACGACTGACTAACATATATATATCAATCTTTTAAATCTGTGTACAATTACGCGAAGTCTGTGCCATGAAAAACATGTCTGTTTTTTGTGTGTGTTTTTTTCCCCCTCATGTTTTTAATCTGTCTTCTTCCCAATGGCATGTTCAAACACTTACAAGACCATGCAACATATATTACACATACATGATGGCTTCACACAAAATCATACTCCCTGAAAGAGAAGCATGGTATACAGACACACACACACACCCTCTCACTCTCTCTCTCTGTGTCTCCTTTACTCACTCAATCCCCTCCCTCTCCACAAGCTCTACACCTAAGTACAATAATATGTATATGCACACTGAATACTACCCTCAGGATTTTTTGTGGGCCTGACTCAGTGTTATGGTATCTTAACGGATACTGATCATGGGTTACGTAGGCTGAGTTCTGATTCAAAGATAAGGGCAAGATTTTTGCACTTGCTGTATTTAAATTTGGAGATGGACAGTTTTGCTATTAACAATATCGTATTGATTTCCTTTCGTTTTTCATCAGTTGGAATGTCCATTTTTGTTGTACTAAACAGAGAATCAGCGTATCGTAACGTGTGAGAAAAAAAATGTCTGTTATGTCCCCCACGCCCCCACCCCCTTCTCTTTATGGGAAGTTGTTTAGAAGACTCCCCCCCCCCCCCCCTGCAGCACAGAGATTACGGCAATATCTACATTGAATTCTTCCCCTGTCTTCTTTCACAGTTTCGTTCCGCAGATCAGTCTTGTGCTTTTCATTTAGTTTACTTGTTCTCAGTGAGCTCACTGTGTATTAAGTGGATTGTTTTCGTTCTTCCGATTTTATTTCAGTTAAGCTGTGTGTGCAACACGTGCACCCAAAATTCTTGCGTTCTTGCCGACTTCTTGCGTTCCGCAGACGGAATAAATCGTAAATTTGTTAAGTCAAATAACACAGTAATATGTACTCTACGTTTCTTGTGTACGTGTGTGTGTGTGTGTGTGTGTGTGTGTGTGTGTGTGTGTGTGTGTGTGTTGTTTGTTTGTTTTTTGTCTTTTTTTCTTTTCTTTGTTTTTTGTTTTGTTTTGTTTTGATTTGATTTGATTTTTTTTATTCCCTGTTATGTATCTCTACTAACACAATGCTTTCATTTTATTTAGTATTGTGTAGTGTAGACCCTATTCAGGGCGGACTGTGGTTTTAAAAAAACACACCAGTGCTTATCTATTATCCTCGAAATAAAGAATTTTCTTGTCCTGTCTTGTCTTGTCAAGTCTTCCCTTGTCAAGAGACGTAAAGAAGGCCAATCAAAGAGTGGAGAGGAAAGTGTATATTACAATGATATTAACCAATTTACAAGTTTTTACCCCCTCCACCCCCACCCCCACCCCCGTCTCAGTTAACAAGGGAAAAGTACAGGGGAAGAAATGTGAATATCGCCATCTCTCTCTCTCTCTCTCTCTCTCTGGGCAGTTGTTTATAGAGAACCCCCTACAGCACTGAGATTACCTAAGTCACTGGAACATTCCACCTTCCTCACTGCTGACTCACCCACCAAACAAAAGACGCCCCCACTGTCAGCTCCTCTGGGGGGTGAGAAGAGGAAGGCAGAGGAGGAAGGTAGGGGAAGGGGTGGGTCCCTGAAGTGGCATCCCCCTCCCCCACACTTCCCCCTTTTTATTTGATGGGAGATCTCTGGTGTAATGCCTGCCATGATGATGCCTCTCCACCCCAGCCTCCAGCCACTGAGGCCCTGCTATATACCCCCCAATCACCTGCCACCATCCCTTATTCAAACGCCCAGGGCGGGATAACGGTCAGTTACGCAAAGCGTGCCCCCATCAAGGGATGGAGGTCTTTTTGAACAAGCCCCCCTCTTTGTCCTGACTGGACAATGGCTGAATAGGGGGGTCCAGCTGGAAACTGTTAGGTTTCTGTTGGCAGCAATTGGAGGGAGGAGAAGGAGGAGGAAGAAGAGGAGAAGGCAGGGACAGAGAACAGCAAAGGTGTAAGTGACCACTGAGGTGTGTGTGTGTGTGTGTGTGTGGAACAAGTGGGTGATTGTCGAAATTGGCGGCAAAAATTGGGTAGGGTGAGGACTGAGAGGGGGCGAGGAAGAGAGGGTGCCGACACCCCCCCCCCCCCCCCCCCCCCCCCCCCCCCCCGCCCACCGTCCCCCCCCAAGGGAGAAGTTACGCAAATCCGGCTGGGGCGGCACTTGTCACTTTCTCTCTGGCATGTTGATTGCTCCTAGCTCCATCCAACAGGTTTTCAGACTAAGCTGGCAGTCAGGGCGTCTGCCCCCACTTGCCGGACTTTAATTAGCAAGCCCCCATGAAACACCCCACAGCACTTCAATCCCCCCCACCCCCGCGCCCCCCTCCCCCGCCCCCAAGCCCCCCCCCTTGTCCAGTTGGTCAGTCAGTCAGTCAGTGTCATGTGGGAGCCCTCTGTGTGGGTCGGTCAGGGGCTGGACATCAGCCGTGGAGAATGAATGGCTGGACACTGGTCAGTCTGTCCCCTGTGGGCTGGCTGGCCATCTTTGCTTTTCCTTTTGAGTTGTGGCTTCAGGGGGTGGGGAGGTGGGGGGGGGCTTTCTACTGTCTATGCTGTACACACACACACACACACACGCATGCACACACACGCGCGCGCATGCACACACACACACGCACGCACACACACACACTAACACACGCACTAACACTAACACACATCCACATACACAAACACACACACACACACATACGCACGCATACACACACGCACGCATGGCACGCACGCGCGCACACACACACACACACACACACTGGCACACACAGGCACACACACACACACAAACACACACACACACACAGACACACACACAGGCCGCTCAATTGTTTGACCACTGGGTCAGAGTGTTTGAAATGAGAACAATGGCCATCACCAGTTGGGGGACTGAGGTAGAGTCACGTGTCACTTTGGAATGCTGGGTAAAATTGTGTGAAGCCTCGGGTAGAAGGGGGAACGGCGGGGGTAGGGGGTGGGGGGGGTGGGGGGGCGGGAGGAGGGAGGGGGTTGTTTGACAGTTATCCATCAGTCACCCCCCTATTGCCACAGGCCAGCAACTTCAAATCGCGGTTCCCTGTCTGTCTGTCTGTCTGTCTGTCTCCCCTCTGTCTGTCTGTCTCTGTCTGTCTCCCTCTGTCTGTCTATCTGTCTCCCTCTGTCTGTCTGTCTGGTCTGTCTCCCCTCTGTCTGTCTGTCTCTGTCTGTCTCCCTCTGTCTGTCTATCTGTCTCCCTCTGTCTGTCTGTCTGTCTCTGTCTGTCTGTCTGTCTGTCCGTTTCTCTCCCTCTATCTCTCTCTCTCTGTCGGACTGTTGGACCGCCTGTCTGTCTGTCTGTCTGTCTTCCTCTGTCTGTCTGTCTCTCTTCCTCTCTCTCTCTGTCGGACTGTTGGACCGCCTGTCTGTCTGTCTGTCTGTCTTCCTCTGTCTGTCCGTCTCCGCCTGTCTGTCTGTCTGTCTGTCTGTCTCCCTCTGTCTGTCTGTCTGTCTCCCACTCCCTCTATCTCTCCTCTCTGTCGGACTGTTGGTCTGTCTGTGTCTGTCTGTCTGTCTGTCTCTCTCTGTGTCTCTCTCGCCCCCCACCTCTCTCTCTCTCTCTCGCCCCCTCTCTCTCTTTTTATCTCTCCATCTCTCTCTCTCTCGCCCCCCCCTCACCCCCCCCCTCTCTCTCTCCCTGTCCATATGAAACTGCTGCTTGAAAACTCAAAGCTGACGCCCAGACTGGAAACCCGTTTTATTCAACAACAATCCATTTTTAACCAAAAAAAAACCAACCCATTTCATCTAACAGCAATCCATTTTTAAGTAAAACAACAACAACCCATTTTGTTCAACAACAATCCATTTCTACTCAAAACCAACCCGCTGTGTTCAGAAAACAACAGTGGTGATGACCGACACTCTCAGTTGGTTGCGTTTTCCTTCAGCTGAGGTTTCACTGGTCATCATCAGTCATGACGAGTGCAATGGCCGAGTGGTTAAAGCGCTGGACTTTCAATCTGAGGGTCCCGGGTTCGAATCACGGTGACGGCGCCTGGTGGGTAAAGGGTGGAGATTTTTACGATCTCCCAGGTCAACATATGTGCAGACCTGCTAGTGCCTGAACCCCCTTCGTGTGTACACGCAAGCAGGAGATCAAATACGCACGTTAAAGATCCTGTAATCCATGTCAGCGTTCGGTGGGTTATGGAAACAAGAACATTCCCAGCATGCACACCCCCGAAAGAGGAGTATGGCTGCCTATATGGCGGGGTAAAAACGGTCATACACGTAAAAGCCCACTCGTGTGCATACGAGTGAACGTGGGAGTTGCAGCCCACGAACGATGAAGAAGAGTTGTTGTTCTTGTTTTTTGTGTTGGGGTTGTTGTTGTTGTTTTTTCTTGTGATTCCTTCTTTCTCTCTTTCTTTTTTTTTCCCTTCTTTTCTTTCTTTCTATCCTTTCCTCCTTTCTTCCATTCTGTCTGCTTGCGCACTGTTGTTTTGTCCCTGTCAGATGTCTGATGTCTCATGACTGTTGATCTCTTCTTCTTCTTCTTTGTTGACCTGTGAGATAGGAACGGAAAAATCTCCACCCTTTACCCACCAGGCGCCGTTACCGAGATTCGAACACGGGACCCTCAGATTGAAAGTCCAGCGCTTTAACCACTCGGCTATTGCGCCCGTCAAGAACAACAACAACAATCTCTCTTCTTCATCTTCCTCCTCCTCCTCCTCCTCATCAACAACAACAGCAAGAACAAGAAAATCAACAACAACATCAACAGCAACAATACGTCTTCTTCCATTGTAGGAAATCGTCCCAGAACCCAGACACACAATTGTAGCAGAAGCCTACAGCAAGACAGCATTTGTTGTTTATCTAATTGGTTAGTTAGTCAGTTAATTGATTGATCGATTAATCAATCAGTCAATCATTAATCGTTTACTTATGCATCTATGTACTTATTTATCTGTTTGTTTCTTCTTTTGGGGTTTCCTTCACCTTACAAAAAGGTTGGTGTTGTGTTAAGAAACGAAAGTAATCTATTGCGCATTAATACTGGTTAGCCTTTTCTTAATGATTAACAGTCAATCCCATAATTCTTTGCTCATCCGCCACAATCTAATTATCGACGATCTCCAAACAGTAAACTTCGGACACAAACACAAGCTGTCCCTGTGTGTACTGCTGTGTAACTTAACGACCACAATATTGTTCATATCAAGAATGGAAAGTGTCCTATTATTTTAGCGTTCTAAAGTTCTGGGACCTATTTAGACGAAAGGTTTCGTGTCTTGCGATGGAGGCATTTGAGAGATGACATGTTGCATGTGATCGACCTTTGGCTTCTAATCCAGAAACTGGCATGATACAACGCGAATTGATCCACAACACGAGATCAAACCGATGCTTTTCGTCGGTCTTAAGCCGCCATGTTCTTTGTTGACCTTTTCATGGTATGCAGGAAAAACAACAGAAGCAAATGTTTAGCGAGTGAATCCGTTTCAAAACTGAGTAAAATAACGCTCAAAGTAGAGTAAAAAAAAAAAAAAAAACACACTGAAAATTGGTAACAACAGCTGCTGATGGTAACTTTCGTTTTATTAATACATGAAAATTGCCGGTAAAACAGGTCCCTGGATTTATAGGACGCTAAAACTGGACTTTACCCAAGACACATGACCAGACGTTTATCAACCAAGGTCCCCTCCCTTATCCTCTTGGTCAGAGAATGTGGTGTCTGGCAGCATTGTGGTCTGGAATCAAGTCTTTCACATGCTGCAGGATGGCTGTCTTCCTTGTGCTACTGGTGCAGTTCTGTGTGTGTGTGTGTGTGTGTGTGTGTGTGTGTGTGTGTGTCCGTGCGCGTGTGTCAGTGTGTGTGTGTGTGTGTGTGTGTGTGTGTGTGTGTGTGAGTGTGTGTCCGTGCGCGTGTGTCAGTGTGTGTGTGTGTGTGTGTGTGTGTGTGCGCGCGCGCGCGCGTACGTGTGTGTGTTTTCGTACCATTCCATGTGCATGGATGTAGAGAGAGAGAGAGAGAGAGAGAGAGAGATCACTGCTTTCCATGTTTAACGAAAACGAAATAAAACTAGAAAGCTACCATGTCCATAAATGTCGTTGATTGGAAAACAACCAACCAACCAACCAAACAAGAAAAAGTAAAACTTGCCACACTCTCAAAGTCCATACAGTATGTTCAGCCACAACATGAATAACTGAACTGGTAGGTGTGTGCATGCTGAGTTGATGAAACTGGTCAGATCTGTCCAGTCAGTCAGGGTACGGCCAGTGGTCAAACGTTCCCGAAAGGTGAGCATTGTCCAGCATGAAATAAATAATTAGAAACACTCAGATGAATCACTATAAAATGGTTGACACATGTTGCTGTATCTTGAATTTTTTTTTTCCAGTGCTGATGTTGGGAGTTTCATTGAGTGAGTTTATTTCTCTCCCCCCCCCCCCGGAAACGGAAGTATGTTTAAATGGCGGGGGTAAAAAACAGTTATACTCTCAAAAGCCCACTCGTGCATACAAGTGACTGTGGGAGTCACAGCCAACGAACAAAGAAGAAAAGAAGATAATCGACCTAATTACGGCCTTCAGTGATAGTTCTTCTGGACTGTTCAGTTTTCTGGCAATAATATTATCACAGATGAGTCACAGGAGGGAGCTAGAACAGCGATAAATTTGCCGTTTCCTGAGTCTGTGGACACACAACCCACAGGTCTGGTGAACAGTTCTTCTGTGCGGCTCCCCAGTGACTCTTCACATCCTTGTGGGAGAAGATGAAGATGAAGTTTCATTTTCTGTTTCAGTTTCTCAAGGAGGCGTCACTGCGTTCGGACAAATCCATATACGTTACACCACATGTCGAAGGCGGATGCGGCCTGACCAGCAGCATAACCCAACGCGCTTGTTCAGGCCTTGAGTGCGTGCTTATCAGTATATTTGTGTACTTACAGAAGACGAAGAAGTCCGTGGAATTAACACAGACTTGGGACAGTTCTTAACAATAAGCAAACTTCACGCTGGTGGTGACAATCGCCCATACATGCCAGCGGCCCGCGCGCGTGAAAGACAGAAGTCAGTGCAGTGTTGGAGCCTTGGGGCGGGGGGCTGTCAGCCCAGCACGCCCTGGGAGAGGGGCCTCGTGGAGTCCATGCGGGACCTGTTCCTGGGGGGGTCCCGGCCCGGGATGGCGGCGTTGGGCCCCGGGGCCAGGGAGGCTGCGGCCTGAGCCAGGTCCATGCCCTGCTCCATCTTCCTCTTGAGCTCCTCGATCTCGTGCTGCTGGTACTTGGTGCGCTCGTTGATGAGGCGCTGCACCACCTTCCTCATGCGGAACGTCGCCGTGTGGCGCATGGCCCGGCCCGCCGAGTGCAGCGGGATGCCGGCCGTGAGGGCCCGGGTCAGGGGCACCCCCGTCATGGTGTGCAGCACGATGTCCTCCGGGGAGTACGTGCCCCGCAGGGACCCGTCCGTGCTGCGGCCCCGGATGTACTTCCAGGCGTCCCGCGGGATCTTGGGCGTCCTCCGGTCGTCGTGGTGGTGTCCGCGGCGACGGGCCTCCTCCTCCTCGGCGGAGGACTGCTGGGTGTTGGTGTCGTCGCCGTCGTCGGTGGTGATTGAGGGCTTGGTGTGATGGATGGCGGGCACCTGCACGGGGGCCCGAGAAGCCCTGGGGAGCGCCGTGAACATGCCCCTCTCTTCCTCCTCGTCGCTGCCCGAGTCCTCGTGCTGCCCGTGCATCTCCTGCAGGAAGCGGTCCACTTTGCTCTGCACCTTCTCGTTCTCCTGCTGCATCAGGTCCTGGGTCTTCTTCGGGGCGTAGGCGTTGGAGCGGCGGAGGATGGCGCTGGGCACCGTGTTGCCCTGACCCGTGGACTTCATGCAGATGATCTCCTCCCGCCGCCCCTCCCTGTCGAACAGCAGGGCCCGCAGGTCGATGTGGTCGGGGAGATAAGCGTCGTCCTCGTCATCGGAGGCGTCCAGGAAGAAGTCCTGGGAGTTGAGCCGGTCCCTGTCGTGGCCCATGCCCGGGTGGTACGTGTATGGACGGCTCAGCAGCGACGCGCTGTCGTCCATGTCCTTGTCCTTAGTCATCAAGATCTTCAGGGGGTCCTCCGAGGTCAGGATCTTCAGGGGGTCCTCAAACATGAACTGCACGTGGCCGGACTTGTTGTTGCGCGGCTCGTGGAGGTCGGTAATGGCCGGAAGTCGGGTGTCGTCCCTCGCCGCCTGCCCGCCGTAGCTCCGGGACACGAGGGGCGCGGAGCGGGACCCCCTCCTGCGGAACTGCACGGGGCGGGCGGGGGCGTCGCCGCTGGAGGAGGCCGCGGTGGAGGAGGACAGGGACTTGGCGGTCTGGGCCCTGTCGCCCCTGCCCGCCTTGGGCGCCGTGCTGATCTCCTGCAGCTTGAGCACCTGGCGGGCCTTCTGGACGAGCGGCGTGGTGGAGATGTCGCTGACGGACTTGAGCCTCATGGGGAACTTCATGCGGCGCTCCAGGTAGAAGGAGGCGATGTTGGCGCCCAGCCGCTTCTCCGTGTTGCTGATCTGGCCCTCCTCGTAGCTGTAGTCCCGCTCCGGCATCACGCGCTTCTTCATCTCGATCCGGTGCTTCTGCCGGTCCAGGTCCAGCAGCTTCACCTGAAAAAACACCCACCTCACCTGTCACCCACCTTTCTCTTCCATGACAGCTGTCATGATGATGATGATGATAACACAGCAGTCACTCTCCCTGTCTCCTTGACAACTGTCATGATGACGATGGTGGTGATGATGATGACAACATGGACCTCGCCTGTCATCCCTCTTTCTGTCTCCATGACAACAACTGTCATGATAATGATGATGGTGATGATAACACCGCCCTCATCTCCACCCCCCACCCCCCGGCCCCCTCCCAATCCCCTCACTTTCTGTCTCTATGGCAACGACTGTGATGATAAAGATGATAATGATGATGACGCTACCGCCCTAACCAGTCACACTCCCTTCCTATCTCTATAACAACAACTGTGATGATGATGATGATGATGATGATGATGATGATGATGACACAGTCCTCATCTGCCATCCACCTCCTGTGTCAGTGACAACATTTGTGGAATCAAAAAGGGTCTTGCAAGTAAAAACCCCACACAATTACGTGTGCGTAAAATTTAGAAGTTAACGAAGAAAAAGGAAGAGGAGAATGACGAGGAAGAAGAGGAGGAGAAAGAGAAGAGGAAGGGTAACAAGAAGAAGGACGAGGAAGAACAAGAACTGAGAAAAGAACAAGAAGAACAAAAAACAGAAGATGATGAAGCAGGAGGAGGAGGAGGTGGTGGTGGTGGTGGTGGTGGTGGTGGTGGTGGTGGTGGAGGAGGAGGATAAAAAAGAGGAAGAGAATGAGAAGAAGAAGAGGAGGAACAAGAAGAAGAGCAAGAAGACAAAGAACAAGGAGGAGGAGGACATTGAGAAGAAGAGGAAGAGCAACAAGAAAGAGAAGAAGAACAAGAACAAGAAGAAGACATAATAGGAAAAAGAAGAAGAAGAAGAAGAAGACAAAGAAGAAGAAGAAGACGAAGAACAAAATGAACAAGAAAAAGAAGAACAAGAAGAACAAGACAAAGGACAAGAAGAAGATGTTGAAGCCCAGAGACAGAAAACAGAACCCTCCCGAAGACACCCCCCACCCCCCCCCCCCCCCACACACACTCCCCGCAGACCTCATAGCGCAGCTTGGAGGACTTGTCGTGCAGGATCTTCATGGACCGACTCTTCTCCCGCTCCAGCTGGGCCCGCTCCATGAAGAAGTGGTTGTCACACACGTTGTTCTTCACAGTCGTCACCTTCTCTGTCCGCTTCTCCGACAGCTGGGCCCGCTTCTGCACCTCCGAGATGGCCTCGGACTGCAGGTCGTGGAACGGGTTGCACACAAGCTGCTCCGAGTCCATGATGAAGTAGGTGCCTGGGGGTTTCGAAAGAATCAGATCAGATCAAATCAGATCCAAAGTCAGACCGTGTTTGCTTAGTTATAGCTTTACTCAGC